>NW_026868066.1:635566-803815 GCF_020745735.1 Hemiscyllium ocellatum | reverse complement strand
ACATCTCCTGCAATAGAACAACATTCACTCTCTCTTTTGTAAGACGATAAAGTACATTTTCCCTCTTGAATGGCAGATGGCTCCCCTTAATGTTCCAGGTACACCGTTTAAGCACATCATTATCCATAACATACTGGAGCAACATTTGAACTCGAGAGAGAATTTCATATCGAATTACACATCGCTAAGTATTGATGACAAAAGACTCATCGAGCTTAAATCTGTACAAACTAAAACTACTGCAACCAACAAGCTCTCAAAACTTTCCAAAGCTAAAAACATTAAAAAAAGAACGAAACAAAATCCAAAGTACCAATGACACTTTATAGAGTTTTCTCAACTCCACCCCCCACCACCTTACCCAATGGGGACGCTTACATATCACAAAACTTTATCTTCTGCCCGCTTCCAATATGGCATCCAGGGCAATTAATAACAATTAATAGGTGGGCACTTAATCATCACAACCACATTTGTATATCGCTCCAGCTTGAGCCGCACCCCAGACACAAGCAAAGAAAGAGAAAACGAGTAATGATAGTATGAAGAAGTTAAAAGTGAGTATTCTACCAATCCCCGACTATAATGTAACACTGGTTGATACCAGAAAAATCCAACAAAATTTCTTTGAGAGAGAAACATGATTATCTCAACATCCAGCTTACTTTAAAGTGTCCACAAATTTTTGCTTTCTCTGGAGAGTCAGACGAGTTCATTGATCCATTCAAAGCAATACGAAGCACCGTTGGGAACCATAAGGAATACTGAATCCTGAGTTCTATTACTCTTCTCTTGACGTCATCACAATATTTTATTTTCTGTATCACCGCCGCTGAAAAGTCCTGAAAAAACATAATCCTGGAGCTCTCATGAATTAAAGCCATCCGAATATACATTGAGCTTCCATCAGTCTTCCATCAGTTTTGAATTATATTCCTGGATGTTCTGGAGCCGTGTCATTTGGTACTATCGTCTACATTTCTCCCCAGATCGCACATTCCTGCCAATCCCCGATAATCCTCGACTCCGTTGTTATTTATGAACCTTCTGTCTGTGCCTCAAAAATATTCAATATCTTTGCCTTTAATGATTTGTGGGGAAGAGAGTTACAAAGACCCACAACACTGAGAAAACAAAAATAAAACACAAGCTCTGAGTGTGAGATTATTTTTTTCTTTGTCTCCTTATCTGAAGAAGGATATAATTATATTGGAAGTAGTTCGGAGATGTTTCACTTCACGTATTCCAGGAATGAGTACCTTATATTACAAAGGCTTTAACAGGTTACTCTTGGAAACAGAGGTGATCTTATTGAAATATACAAGACCTAGAGGAGAGTGGATCAGATAGATACCTACTGGGTATAGTCCAAATTTATTGTCATTTTTATAGAATCTCTTCAGTGTGGAAGTGGGATATCCCATCCATTAATTCCACACTGACCCTCCGAACAGCATCCCCCCTGATCTGCCCGCCCTTCCCTATCCATGTGACCCTGCATTTCCCATGATTAACCTACCCATCCCTGGGCACTATGGGCAGTTTAGCATGGCCAATCCACTGTAAGTTACATATCTTTGGACTGCGGGGGGTAATTGGAGCACTGTGAGGAAACCCCACACAGAGCGTCGCCCAAGGTTGGAATTGAACCCAGCTCCTTGGTGATGTGACGTAGCAGTGCTAATCACAGATCCAATATGCACACCCGTTAGTTCTCTTAGTTAATTGTGGATGACTAAAGAAATCTGCCTGACTTGTTCCTTCCACTGACCCTGACCCAGTCTGAGACCTTTATGATCTGCCATATCACCAACCTGGTCACATTTAAAATTTGTTGGGAGCAGTGGAGGAGTGGGACGAGAAAAAGAAACAGTAACTCCGTCTAATCTCAGTTAGAGCAAGAATTAGGAGAAATTCTCCAAGTGGGATTTCATTCAAGCGCGAATTCTCTTTCCCAGAAGTTTGGGATGGCTGAATCTTTATATTATATTGAGTTTGGTTTCACCTGATTGCCCATAGACAGGTGAATCAGGGATAATGGTGCATGGAGAGAGAAGTGTAGTTGGGACCACTATGAGATGAGCCACGAGCTTGTTTACTAGTGGAGTAGTGTCCAAGGGCCGAATGACCCATTCGTATCCCTCAGCCCTGTGTTCTAATGTTCTATTTCAGCCCTTCGGACCTGATACAGAGGGGAAGATCGAGGCCACTCCAATGGTGAGTTGTAGTTTCGGAAACATACTTGGAAAATCTAGGCTGGGTCAGGAACCGACACCCACCCCCAATCCCTCTTTCCAGGCTTCCCCTCTCTGTAACTTCCGTTCCAGATGTTGGTCATGTTACAGACCCAGATTCGCTGGGAATACAGCCCCCATACCCCACCCGGGTTAACGCAAACAAATCATCTGCTCTCCCTGAGTGCAACATTGTACAACACAACTCCCAGGAAAATACCAGTTACTTTCCAAAAGCATAACATGTGAAATTAATAAATAGGAACAAGAGTATGCCATTCGGCCCATCAAGCTAGCCCTGTCATTTAATAAGAACATGGCTGATCTACTCCAGGGCTCAACTCAACTTTCTTGCCGATTCCTTGTATCCCTCTACACCTCTCTGGGTTAGGGAATTCCAGACATTTACTATATTCTGAGAGAAGACACCACTTTGCATCTCAGATTGAAATCAATACTTCTTTTTCGGTACCTATATCCTCGAGTGTGACACTCTGCCCAGGAATGGAAACAACTTCTCAATATCTGCCTTCTCAAGTCCTTTCTGTGTATTGGATATTTCAGCAGTATCGCTCACCATTCATTTAACCCCAATGAATAATCGCTTCACTATTATTGAGGTTCTCAATAATTCAACCTTTTTATCCCAGGAAGCTGCCGAATGTCCCAACCTAGTTACTTGCTGCATCAGCATGCTGACGTTGTGTTTCATACACAGGAAGACTGCAATCTCTTTGTACTGCTCCTTTTCTGGAAGTTCTCTCCGTTAAGTGACAGCCTGCCTTTTGATTCTCAGTGTCATCCACAAACTCGGACGTATATTGCACTTAGCTCCCTCCTTCAGGCTGCCAGTGTAGATTGTCAATAACTGATGCCATCGGACTGATATGTGTGGTACTCCAGCAGATTCACATTTATCATAATGATCCATTAATCCTGACTCTCCGATTTCTATGTGTTAACCAATCACCATCGCATGTTAATACATTATTCGTCATCCTACGAGCTTCTGGCTTGAGTAAGATCTTTTATTTGATCATACCCTGTGGAAAATCTCTGGAAAGCCTCTTGTCTATCAGATTTCCCCCCATATCAAATCCGCATGTTATATTTTCAGGCATCTCCAGAAAAAGTTTGCATGATCTTACAGGGCAAAATATAACTTCCCTTTCACGAAACCATATTGACTGTGTGTGAAGCTTTCCTCAATGCCCATGCTGGCCAGGTTTTCCAAACTATACGAGCCCCATCTGCTTTCATTTGGCCCATATGCCTCTAAATGTTTCCCATTCATATGTTTGTCCATATGAGTTTCAAATGTTGGAGCTGTACATGGATACCACCACTCTACTCTGGCAGCTCATTCCATACCCACACACCCTCTGTGTAACAACATTGTCCCTGTGTCCCTTGTAAATGTTCCCCCTTTCAACTTAAGCCTATGGTTTCTATGGTTGAACTCTCCCATCCTGTGGAAAAACCCTTGGATATTCACCCGATCCATACCTCTCATGATTTCATAAACTTCTGGAATGTCAGCCCATAACCTTCTACACTCCATCTGATACTAACTTCAAGAATATGCATTTAAAGATAAGTACTGCAAATTTGAAACTATATTAAACATGACAGTAAAACAGTACTCAGCCAAACTTCATACTGTTATTTGTCTTTCTCCATATTAAATACTGAAACGCTTACAAGTGCCAATAAGAGGTCAAGCACCTGAATTTATTTGTCTAAAGGGGGTGATGATCTCGACAATGAAAACGTATCTATGGCCAGATCTATATAATACCATATAGTCAAAATGCCCCCTCCTGTCCTCCCTATGGCCTTGTGTGCTTGTGTCTTGCTTATCTTACAATCAATAGAGAGAACCCCTTTCCCTCAGTTACATTTTAATTTAAACCCGTTTTACATACTCTTCATTTATCTTTTGTCACACTCTCTTTTCCCTGTTACCCATTCCCCATCTCTGGCACGTGTTTAAAACCACATTTTCTAATTATTTTCAGTACTGAAGAATTCTCACACTAGACTTGAAACACTAACTCTGTTTCTCTGTCTCCGCAGATGCTGACAGACCTGCTGTGTTTATCCAGAAATGAATAGGGGCACAGAACAAATTTTCAGTTAAACAAATAACGATCGATACTGGAAATAGAGTACCAAAAATTGCTGGAGAAACAGGGAGCTTTGTAGAAGTTTCACTGGACCTGCAAGTTTATATCTGTATTCACTCCAGAAAATGCTGCAACATCTTCAGCAACTTCTTCAGCAATTTCTGTTTTTGAACAATTTCCAACGACATACGTCAAAGATGCCCAAACATTCTGTCCAACATGGAGCGCTGTACACTGGGAACTAAACAATAACGCATAAGTTCCTTGACTCTGAAACTGCCGAAGGCTGGCATCACTGACACTGCGGAGTTCAGAATCATCGTCAGGGAGAAACACAGAAGGAAACACATTCACTTCAAATACTGAAGATGGTATTACTGAAAGGAAAAGATTGAGTGAAAGTAACAAATTGGAGGCGTGACACCAAGGAAAGAATTTCAGCTGAATGAGACTATGAAAATGGAAGGGTTGCCGCACCAGAAACCAGAGTAGGTCAGTGAATACAGGGCTGTTGGGTGAATGGGTCTCGGTGTGAACTGGGGGACAGTCAGTGGAATTGAATTGTAGACATTGCAGCTTAAACTGGGTTATCATCTGATGCTGTAGATCACAGCAGCAGCAGAGGCAGAATTGTATTCAATGACAATCTGCAACCTTTCGCTCAGGATAATCTCTCAGTACACTATTACCATCAAGCAGATCTATGGTTCAGTGCTGAGTTGGGTGAACATGCCAGGGTCAGTACCATGTGTACCTTTACCTGAAGACAACCCATCAAAGGTACCACAATTGACTGGTTACATTCGAAACAGCAGAACTAACATCTGGTACAGAGGCAGAAATGATCCCACAACTAACAAATCTGATCTGAGCTCTGTCATCCTGCCAAATATGGATCATTAAACAAGTTACTGGATGAGAGGACTCCATAAATATCCCCATCCTAAATAATGGAACCGTTCTGGACATTAGTGTAAAAATCAATTATGTGGTGTCTGCACTATCCTCAGTCAACATGTTGAGTCAATGATCCACCTCACCCTGTCATGATGCCCACAGAATCACAACTAATTCAATTCGCTGCACGTGACATGAAGAAACAGCTGAACACAGTAGATACGACAAAGGCAATGGGCCCTGACCCCATTCCTGCAATAGGACTGAAGAGTTTTCTACACAACAAGCCGTGTCCCTGGGGAAGCTGTTTCATTCCAGCTCCAACTCTGACATCTCCCTGGCAATGTGGAAAATTACTCAGCTATGTCCAGTCCCTAAGAGGGGAATAAATACAATCTGACCAATTAGCACCCTATCAGTCCCATCACGACAGTCAAAATTGGTTGGAGTTCTTTTTTTAACAGAGTTGCCAAGCAGCTCAGTGTTGTTTTCCAATAGGTCCCCATGCGGAGATAGTGCTGTTGTGGAATTGTCATTGGATTATTAATACAGACCAGGCTAATGCTTGGGCAGCTGGTGGCAGCTGGTGGAATACTAAAAACAATTATTAACATATCGAGCTGTAAAATCTGGTGTCAGTAACAGTGATCTTGTGTCCAATGTTGATTGTAAACATCGATCTCCTTCCCAATGTACTTTCAGGAAGTGAGTCTCCCGTGCTTTCCTGCTCTGGCCTAAAAGTGACTCAAGACACACAGACATGTGATAAACTCTTCAATGGTCTCTGAAACAGCCAAGCAAGACACTCAATTGTATCAACTGGTCCCAGCTGTTAAAGGATATACAGCCGGCCCCAACCATGGTGTCAGAAAAGGGAACAGGAAACATAGTCCTGTTGACCATGCAGAGACCTCCACCCTAACATCTGACGGTTTGTGACAACATTTACAGAGCTTTCCCACAGACTGCACCGGAACATAGGGAAATGAGGACTTCACACAACATATTGAGCTTTCCCTGTGCGAGTTAATGGCTGAACATCTCCTTCATGCAGTTTTACCCATACAATATTCGTATGCCTTAATATGTTTAAACATTGTGAAATATAAAATGAGAACTGCTGGAGTCCCTTCAGCGCATCAATTTTGCTCCTCCATTCAATATACAGGCAGTTCTCAGATAACGCGTGTTGATTAAATATAATTTGGCCGCAATGTGATTCATGAACCTTTATCCATGAAGTGAACTCTCATTCACTGTGACGCGATTCCTTGCCAGGAACCAGCTGAACAGCACAACCCAGCCTCAGGATCCTCTGTCTGCAAAATGTACAATCAATGTGTTCAGCTAAAACAGGAATATAATCTGCTCTGGAAGCCTTGAAACTGAGCCTGAAACCGGGAATTGCAGTCTACATTTAGAAAGAACTTTATTTCAAACAGTGGGAGAATCTTGAGGAGAACTGAAATTTCCCCATCGGCATCACGTGGTCAGTCAGCCACATGCACTTTCTGGAGAAGAGTGTGGTGAAAGGTACACTGCTGTAGTCAGTGACTGTAGTTTGAAAGTGTTACATTTAGAGGACAGTTTCATGACTATATGTGATTTAAAGATGTATTTTAGACTGTGCTAGTGTGTGTTAGACTAAAATTAATTTTTGCCTTTACTGATATTTTGGGGGGGGGGGGTTCGTCCCTTGCCCTCTTTTTCCCATAGACCCCATTATTAATATTGCACGATTTTCTACAAAACGGTGTTGCACAGGAACACAGCTGCTGCGCGATTGGAGAACAACCTGAACTGATAGCTGATCTATCTTCACACGATACCCCTGCTCTCTCCCTACCCCTCAAATTTCCAGAAATCCTTATTTATATTCAGCGCCTTGGTTTCCACAGCCTGATCTGGGAAAGAGTACCACTGGTTCGCCAGTCTCTGAGTGCAGACATTTATTCTCATCTCAATGCAAAGTGGCCTGTCTGTACCTAAAACTGTGGTCCTTTGTTTTAGACGTCCACGCCAGGGAATTACGATCCCTGCTTCCAATCTGTCTTGCCCTGTCAGAGTTTTATATACTTCACTGTGATCACCACTCATTTTCCTAAACGGCATAGAATACAAGCCCAGTCGCCCCAAACCCCGCTCCAACAACAAACCTGTCATCCCAGAGATCAGTCTGGTCATCCTTCACTGCTCTCCCTCAATGTCAGGTTTGTCCTTTATTGGATAAGGAGACCAAAGCTGCACACAATACTGTACAATGTTCAAAACGCGGTCTCACTAAGGCCCTGTACAGCTGCACTTACTCTTACTCCTGTACTCAATCCCCCTAAAATGAAGGTGAATACACCATTATCTTCCTACCTGCTTTCTGCTCCTGCAATATTGCTTTCAGTGACTGGTGTACAGGGAGATCCAGATTCATTTCAATGTCACAGTTCCCCACTTGCAGGGTCTATATACACTGGTCAGCGTGCCAATGCCATTCCCTGTATTGACTTCTGGCTTTAGAACTCCTTGCCCTACATGTACCGAGAGGGCTGCGCAGAAATAAACAAAAATGCAGCTTAAGTTCCTTTATAGAGCAACATTTTTCAACCACGCCCTTTTTCAAATGAGAGGCTGCGATTTTATTGTTCCCATCAATGTGCACAACATCTAATCTCTCCCATTGGTCTCCATCTGCCACGTATTTTCCCAGTAATTTCACTTGTCTCAGTCACTTTGGAGTTTTTTTTTACATCCCCCTCACCCACTTACATGCTGTCATCGTTCAGTGCTGTCAGCAGAGTTGGGGATATTGTATTTGAGCCCCTCAACCAAAAACATGGTGTGTATTGGGAATAGCTGGGGCCAAAGCCATGATCCTTGCTATATCCTACCAGTCTTCCATTAAAAAAAAACATTGTTTTATTCCTACTCAGTGTTTCCAGCCAGCTCTCCCATTCTAAAACCATGACCATATATTAGCCTCGGTCCCACAGGGTTCGAATTCGCACAAGAGGCTTGGGGCTTGATCAAAACACTTTCTGAAATTCCACTCGTATTGCATTGATAGCTTCTCCATAATTTTGCTAAAAGCCACTTTCTCAAATATGGCTCCCATTTCATAAATCTCTGTTGACTTTGTCGATGCCCATTAATGTCAGTCCAATACTTTCTTTAAACTGGTTAGTTGCTAATTTCATTATATTCCCTTTTTCTCACCAGAATAAAGATCCCTAGTATTGCTAGGAAGCTTTCTTTTTTGTTTTGTTTTCATCTGTGGAGGCAGAACTGAAGCATTTTGTCCATAGTTCTGCTATTTCCCGGTCCTCAATTATCTGGTATCAAACTGTAAGAAAGCTGCACATTTCTTTCTCTTAATTTTACCATTGACATATTTTCAGAAAATATTACAAGTTCTGTCTTATAAACTTTGAGAAGATATTCTTAAGAAACCTATCAATTCCTATTTTAAGGTACTCAGGATTGACCTTCCACAGACATACAATCACACCAGCAAAGATGCTGTATCATCAGAAATACAGCACGGTCTAAATGAGGCCCATTTGCCAACACAATACCCATAGCCGTAAATCTTGAGGCATTTCAAGTGCACTACCGTGTATTTTCTAATGGTTTTGAGGTTACCATGACAACTCCCCTCTCAAGCATTGCATTTCAGACCCCAACAAACTCTGGGTGAAAAGCAATTCTCAAATCCTCACTAAACCGCAAACCCTTCACGTTATCAATGTGGGCCTTTGACTAAAAGGAACAACTGCTGTCCATCCACCCTGTAATTTTATGCGCCTGAATTACGTCCCCCTCAGCCTCCTCTCCACCAATCTAAACAAGTAAAGCTTATCCAGCTTCTCTGTATAGCTGATATGCTCCATCCAAGGGAACATCCTGGTGAATCTCCTTTGCATCCCCTCCAGTGCAGTCACATCCTTCCTGTAATGTTATTCACAGAACTACACACAGTATTCCATCTTGGCATCACCAAAGTTCCGCATAGCTCATATAATCTGTGCCTCAATGAATCAAGGTTATGTTTATAGTCCCCTACGCTTTCCCAAATTGTGTATTAACTGGTCCATCACATTCAGGGATGTGTGGAGAAGCACCCTCTGACCTTCCTAGTGTGCTGCCATTCATTTAGTCCTCCCCTGTCTGGTTCCTTCTTCCAAAGTGTATCACCTCATATTTATCAGGGTTACATTCCATCTGCCATTGAACTTGCCAGCTGACCATTCAATCTGTATCTTCCTGTAACTTAAGGCCTTCCTCCTCACTGCCAACCAACCGGCCAATCTGCGTATCAAACCCAAACTAGCTTATCACACTCCTCACCCCTCGTCCATATTCACAGCTACATTATTTTTTGAGTACTACAAATATTAAAGTTGAAAATCACACAACATCAGGTTAGAGTCCAACAGGTTTGTTCGGAGGCACTAGCTTTCGAAGCGCTACTTCTTCATCAGATGATTGTGTGCTTTGATGAAGAAGCAGCGCTTCGAAAGCTAGTACCGCTGAATAAACCTGTTGGACTATAATCTGGTGTTATGCGATTTTTAGCATTGTCCACCTAGTTTAACACCAGCAACTCTGAATCACAAACAATAAGGGACACAGCACTGAACCCTATGGTATACATGAGACACTGGTCTCCAGTCACACAAGCAGCCGTCTACCACCACCTTCTGCGTCTTACCACTAAACATCATTTGGATGCAATTTGGCAAGTCACTAATCAGTCCGACCTGTTCCCTGGTTGTTCTGATTCCTGGACACATTTGTGCAATATCTGGAAATTCTCCCTAACTTGCGCTGTCAGCTGGTTTCCATGCCCCGTGTGAGTGAGTCCCCTACGCGTGCAGAATTTCCTCCTTATTGCAGCCTTAAATGGTCTGCCCTTTATCCTGCCATTATTTCCCTTGAATGTGGATTAGACAGCCGGAGAAGCATTCTGTTAATTTCCAACTTGTCATATATCTTGTGACTTTATATATTTCACAGGGACCCATCTCTTATTCTTTGAAACTCTAGAGAACGCAGGCCGAGTTTCCTCATCACGCAATCTCGCCAATTGAAGGATTAAACTGGAGAATGTCCATTGAACTTCCTCTGTCGTCAGTATATTCTTTCTTAGATTTGGTCACCAAAACTTTACTCAATGTTCCAGGTACAGTACTCAACAACACGCTGTTAAACTGCTGCAACATGTCTTTACATCTGTATTCTGACTCCCTCAAAGCAAGGCAATCCAAGCTTTTACTTATCACTTGCATATATTCCTCCAAATACCCTTCACATTCACGAACTCACTGTGTGAGTTCTTATAGAAACCCTTCTCATAATCTAAAATATGTAAATTCTACTGGTTCCCCATTATCTATGATGTAAGAATCAACTTCAAACAATTCCAAAGCTTGTCAAGCATGATTGCCCTTTCAGAAATGCATACTGATTCTCTCCAATGTTGCTGTTAATTTCTAAATAACGAATATCACATCCTGTATAATAGATTCCAACAGTTTCCCCACAAATGTCAAGTTAATTGGTCTGCAGTTCTCCACACTATCTCTTCTTCCTTTTGTAGATGCTTGGATCACTACCGTTCATCTATAGTGCTTGGATCCAGACTTTGCAGAATGCACTTCGTAATAGAACACAGTCATCGACAGTGCAACTAATACTTCTATTAGTGGTTTATTTCTGAAGAGTTTGGTATGAAGTACATCTGGTTTGTGAAGGTTAGCAATGCTCAATCCAGCTGCATGTTCAAGTAAAGCCTTGTTACTGATATAAATTGACTTTATGTCTTTCAGTCCACAAGTCCTATATGATGACGTCATGTTTATGGGCGATTTCCTGAATCTTCCTCCACGAAGACAGATGCAAGGTAACTGGTTATTTGCTTGGCCATTTCCCTGTTATCCATAATAAGTTCGTCTCCGCTGATTGCAGATTTCCACATTTGACTATGCTTTTCTCTTTCCTTTGAAATATAGATCATAGATTTATGCAACCTTTGTGTTCCTGTTTGTTTGCATGTGTGTTCGCTTTTTGATTTCCTTACCCGTTTCATGGCCCTCTTTTCTGGATCTTAAATTCTGAGAATTTTCAGGATTCCACAATGTCTGAAATTATTCTGAAGTCACTTCCTGTGATTAATATAATCTTTAATTTATTATGCTAATCATTGTTAACTCACGTTCTCACTCTTGGGTGTTCTACCCGAAATAAATAAATATATTTTTCAGACTTTGTAGTATTTCTATAAATCTCCCGGGCCTGACCATATATATTCAGGAACACTACAGGAGGGCAGGAAAGAAATAGCGGGGGCCCTGGTTGGTACTTTTGCATCATCGGTGGCCAACGGGTGATGTCCTGGAGGACTGGAGGGTAGGGAATGCTATGCCGTTATTCAAGAAGGGCTACAAAGAAAAACCGGGAACTATAGACCAGTAAACCTAAAATCTGCAGCAGGTAAGTTACTTGAGAAGATTCTTAGGGAGAAGATATGCATACATTTGGAAAGACATGGCCTTGTGAATGGGGGATTATGGCTCACAAGTTAGACTGCTTTGATAATGTGACCAGTAACTTTGACAAGGGCATTGTTGTATATTTAGTCAATATGGATTTCAGTAAGGCCTTCAATAAGGTTCTACATGGTACACTGCTCTGGAAGGTTATATCACATGGAATTGAGGAGGAGCTTGCAAATTAGGCTAAAATTGGCTTGATGATAAGAAGAAGAGGGTAATCGTGGAAGGATGCTTGTCAGACTGGAGGCCTGTGATGAATGGAATGCCTCAGGGGTCGGTGCTGGGACTATATATGTGTGTGTGTGTGTGTATATATATATATATATATATATACACACACACATATATATATATACACACACACACACACACACACACACACACATATCTATGATTTAGCTGAGAATTTACAGGCATGATTTGTAAGTTTCAAGGTGACACTAAAATAGGTGGAATCGTGGACAGTGAGGAAGGTTATCAGAAATTTCAGAAATTACAGCAGTAAATTGATTAGGTGGGGAAGTGGGCCGAGAAATGGCAAATGGAGTTTAATTCAGATAAGTGTAAGTTCTTGCATTTTAGAAAGTCAAATCAAGGCAGGAGGTTCATGGTGAATGGCAGGGTCTTAAGGAGTGCAGTGGAACAGAGTGACCCTGGAATTCAGGTGCACAGTTCTCTGTAAGTGGAGTCCCAGGTAGACAAGGCACTGAAAAAGGCATTTGACTCACTGGCCTTCATCAGTTAGAGCACTGAATATCGAAATTGGGGAGTTATGTTGTAGTTATACAAGATGTTGGCGAGTCCATACTTGTCACGTCATGTTCAGTTTTGTTCACTTTGCTCGAGGAAGGATGTTATTAAACTGGAAAGAGTGCAGAAGAAATTTACAAGGATGTTGCCAAGACTCAATGGTCTGAGTTATAGTGAGAGGTTGAACAAGCTTGGAGTTTTTACTTTAGAATGTATGAGGCTGAAGGGGATCTGACAGTAGTGTAAAAGATTATGGGAGGCAGTGATAGAGTGAATGCACTCAGTTTTTTTCCCCAGGATTGGGCAACCACGGACTAGAGGGCATCAAGTTAAGGTCAGAGAGGAAAGGGTAAAAGGGAGCCTGAGGGGCAATTTCTTTTACACACAGAGTGGTATGCATATGGGACGAGCTACCAGCAGAAGTGGTTAAGGCGGGTACATTCACAAAATTTAATAAAACATTTGGGCAAGCACACAGGTAGGAAAGGATTAGAAGGATGCAGGGAAATATTTTGTTCAGAATGGACCAGTTTGGGCCGAATGGCCTGTCTCCGTGCTGTAAGACTCTGTGAGTCTAACAACCATTGTTCTCCTACTGAATGTTATATTGTACTTCCCCAATTCACTGGAGCGAACTTGACACTCTAGCCTCTCGGCTTCCATGATGTTCCAGAATGTTCAACCATTCCATATTGAATGCAGACGCATTGTAAAATACAACATATTAATGTCACTATTCCTCCAAAGCTGCTTCAGAGCATGGTTAGTAATTAGTCCTTCCGACCACACAATAAACAATAGGTGCAGGAGTAGGCCATTCTGCCCTTCGAGCCTGCACCACCATTCAATATTATCATGGCTGATCATCCTTGATCAGTATCACACAGCACCAAATCCGAAATAATCTACCTCTAGTTTGGTTCACAACATACTCTTCAACCTACCTGATATACACTTATGGAATTTATTTTTCACAACATTAGCAGTCACTTAGTTAACTCAGTTTCGATGCAACTTGACACCATCTATTATTACTGCAGAACCCACGAGTATTTGTTACTCATTCACAGGATGGGGGCTTCATTGGATAACCAGCATTTGCTGGTCATGCCAGACGGCAGTTAAGAGTAAACAGTGTTGTCTTGGACCTGGAGTGACGTGCAGGCCAGACCAGGTAAGAACAGCCAGTTTCCTTCACTAAAGGACATTAGTGAAGCAGATGAGTTTTTCCAACAATCAACAATGGATTCCTGATCATCATAAACTCTCGATACCAGATACTTATTGAATTGAAATTCCACAATCTGCCATGGCAGGATTTGAATCCATGTCCCCAGAACATTTCATGGGTCTCTAGGTTAAGAACCGAGCGATAATATCAGTATGTCTTGGCTTCCCTTTGCATATAGTTGCATATCTAATTTCCAGAGCATATGATGCAAAATATTTGCGCGACAGTTTTGGTTCAGATATATAACACAACAAGTTTGTTTCTCTTTGCTACTTGTAAGATCTACCCAAACTGATTCTGTGGAAACTGATGGACAGAACCTCTGTCGTTATTAGTGGTAGACTTGGATAAGGCATTCGGGGAGGCTCACCTCGATGCTGAGATGATCTGAAGACATGTCCAGCAATACAGGACAAGCATCAATATCCATTCCGCTCTGTCAGGATAAGTGTCACCGTATATTGTCACTGTTCCCTCACACTCACTGTATATCTGTTACAGCACCTACCCTCAACCAAGGCTCACGCTCTATCTCCAAATAAGGCTCAAGCATGACCATTCCCGCTGCTGAATTCAGCACCTTCCTCCCCCACATTCTCTGTCCCTGATGCAATAGCCCCGTACACTAATAGCACTACATTCATACAACACTATGGACAGACGCCCTCCGGCCACCTCACCATGTCACACCTCACCTGGGAGAAAGTGAGGTTTGCAGATGCTGGAGATCAGAGCTGAAAATGTGTTGCTGGAAAAGCGCAGCAGGTCAGGCAGCATCCAAGGAACAGGAGAGTCGACCTTTCGGGCATAAGCCTCACCTACCCCAGCACTAACAGCAGGGACATCCACTCCCACCCTCACTCATTCTCTCCCTTTCTCCCATTCCAGGAGAAACAGCCTGGAATAGGACAGAAAGGGCCAAGCCGGGTGATGGAGTGCCGGATATCCGTTCCATAATCCCCCTACCATGATATGTGGGGAGGACCCTGGAGAGAGCTGGAGAGGACCAGGAAGCCTTGTGTGGAGATTCTGAAACATCCACGTCCCACCAACCGAGTAAGGAGCAATATTCAGTAAAGAACAATTCTCAATTCAAACCTACTGTCAGTTCCAAACTCATCTCTCTCACTCGCAGAAGAACAGATATCCCATTGCACAGAGATGCAGGCATTGAATTACACAGAAGTATTGGTAAATACCCCAATATACTAACATGCACAATGCATAAAAGGAGATAAGCATGCACACACATAGAAGCACACAAAGACATATACCGTCACACACAAATAGACACAAACACAGAAACACTCAGGCTGATACACAGACAGACAGACATAGTCATGCAAATACAAAACAATAACAAGCACATGGACACACACACACATATAAATGCACATTAAGACACAGACAGTAGTGCCATTAAGTCACAAATAAACACTTTTTTTTATTTATAAGGAGATCAAAGATTCTAGCGAGAAGGTAGGAGACTGATGTTGTGGAACGTATTAGAAATGACTGAATGGTATATTAGACTCGATAGGTCTAATTCTGCTCCTTTTTTAATACTCATGTGGTGTCATGCTCTTCCTGAGACAGCAGCAGCATCAGTGGTAATGTGGGAAAAGATTGGAGGGCAGAATGGTTAATGTCGATTCCTAGTTATTGTACCGAAATGGGGCAGTGATTTGACATGAGGTTAACACAGTTTTTAAAAAATGTGTCCCCCAGTGGAAGAAGGATGTCCCTTTCCCTTCACTGTTGTGCTGTCTGTGGTGTCCTCATCCTCAGGGAGCAGTGAAGACTCGGTTAATTAAGGTATTTTAGTTTGCCCTTGACTGATCTTTGCTGGACAGGAGAGTCAATGTTTATTGGGAACAGACAGGAGACAGATGGTCAGACCCACTCGGATCAGCCATGAGCATTCTGAATGGTGTCATCAAATGGCCAACTGCTGCCCCTTTCAAATGTGTTGTTCCATCAACCCACCCTCCCGGCTGTTACAGGAATATACTGCTGCCCCTACTCCATGTGTTGTTCCCTCCATCTATGCTCCCGGCCGTTAAAAGATATACCGCTGTCCCTACCCCGTGATGTAGATGTTTTTCATATTCCTGGTACATGAATCATATGAAGTCTGTCTGCAGATGCAGCAAGTGATTCGGAAGGTAAGTGGAATATGCTGTTTGTGGCAACGGGTATTGGGTTTAATTAGTAATATTTCACTGTATCTGTACAGGGCATTGCTGAGACCACATCAGATACACTGGGGACAGTTTGGATCCTCTAAACTAAAAATAAAACTGGATACAATTCCTTTCAAAGTAGTTCAAAGATGCTTCCTTTTACTCATTCCTGAAATGAAGGCCTCTTGTTATCAGGAATTATCTGTTTGGATCTTAGATGAGAAATCTTATTGAACCACGATTTTCAGAGAAGTCGTTCAGCTGGATACATATTTTCTCTTGTTTAAGAAGACTAAAGCTAGATAATTTTTTTTGAATGAGATGCATTGGTATTAACACAAATATTATGAAGATATCAACCCATTTTTAAAAAATTAAGCAGATGCATATGAACATCTCATCAAATCATAAAACGGGCACATTATTTTCTTTTGCTAATGAAAGGCACTGTGCACAACAACAGCAATGATGCTGCATACAACATACAGTCTATTATCATCCATTCCAGAGAATGTACATGGAAGTGCGCATGGTCCAGTTTGGTTTTCAGTTGACATTCTTGTATTTTTCTACACAGAGACGGAGAAAATATTACTTGCTTCAGAAGCAGCAGCCAATTGGTCTCTCTCTCTCTCTCTCTTACTGTGTTCTGCCTGAAAACAAGGCGTGAGAGCAGAAAAATCCCGAGCCATCTTTACCACTCGTAAAGGATTCCTGATGAGGATTCATAGGAATCTCTGTACAGCTCGAAGAAAAGGGAATTCAGCCAAATCCAACTGTTCCAGGAAGAAATCCCATTCCCAGACATTTGTGTGAGCAGAATAACTCAAAGTCAGAAAAACATTTGCGACACTCTATCATTTTACCATTTGTTCACAGTTCAACTTTATGTGTCCCAGATTTTTCTAGAAAATTACCCAGTCTGATACCGATATCATTGGACACAGCACTCAACTGGTTACATTTAAAATTTGCTTTCACCAATAGAGGAGTGGGAAAAGACATGAGTGACCCTCCAACATTGGTCAGAACACAAACAAGAGATTCTCAAAGGGTTGGTAAGGTGTGAATTCCCTTCCACAGAAGATTGTGATGCCTGGATATTTCCATGTGTTCAAAATTGTCTATTTAAGACATTTGAAAGACAAATGAATGTAGGGAAATGATACACTGACAGAAAAGTGTTGCTGAGACCTTAATCAGATCAAAGTGCATGGTAGAGCCTCACGCAGAGATGACTCAAAAATGCTTTGCTCTCTCTGATTACAACATGCAATAACAGTACATCCAGGATAATTACAGCCGTTTACTTTGAAATTACAGAAAATGAAAACATAAGGAACAGGAATAGTTAATTCGGCCAGTCAAGCCATTGTATACAATCGTGACTGACCTACTGTTAGCATTTATCTTCCTTAATGGCCAGTTATTCACAATCCTGAGCTCTCTGACAGGTCAAAGATTCATGTACCACCTCTTTAAATACTTTCAGTGATGTAGCTCCCCTTACTCTCTAGTCCAGATAATTCCTGACATTGATTACCCTCTGTGAGAGAAAAACACTCTCTACACATACACCATCACCTATTGATATGAACAAGAGGTGAACACAGGGGCTCAGGAAAGAGTGAATGGCCTTGAGATCAAGGCAGTAGTTGACTGAGGATGTTATCGGGACCACCTACTTATTTGAGCTTAATGAGAATCAGGTCTAACCTTCCCCACTGGTTGGAGTCTTTCAGAGCACAAAGGAAGATGTTTGTGGTCGGTGGCCGACAATCCTCTCAGTCATCTCTTCAGGAGATCCTCAAATTAACTTGCTCAGCACAAACATCTTCAGCTCCTTCGTCAACGCCTGCATGCCCCCATTCCCGGTGCTCCCCATCTATCTCAAGATCAGAAGCAGGGTGATCACTGAAGATCACACAATATTCAGAACAATTTGTCCCCCCTCAGCTCCTGAAACGGTCTGTGTCTATATTCAGCAAGACCCAAACAACATTCACGTTAGTGCTGTTAAAGTGTCGGTAACATTCATGTAACAGCACGGCCAGACACTGCACATTTCCACAGTTAAAAGAGGAGCTCATTCAGCACCTCAAGCTGGTTACATGGATATGTGGAAACCATTCAGCCCATCGAAATGACTGAACAAGAAGAGGGACAGCCCATTCAATCATCCTGCCTGTTCCACAGGAAGAGGAGGCATCTAGTCAGTACATTGAGCTGTTAAACAGGAACAGGCAGAGTCCAGTAAGACCCCTAAACATGTTCTATAGAACCAGGAGGAGACCATTCACCCCTCGAGACACTTACACAGGAATAGGAGGGTGTCACTGATGCTCTATCCTGGAAAACAAATGGAGCAGATACTGCACTCACAGACGGCTCACGATGTTCCTCGTGGCTCCATTGCCTGTGGGACACATTATACTGTAACCTGTTTTGCCGGCAGTGAGGAAGGAAGCCAAATGTTTTGTGCCAAGCCTCAAGGAGGCATCTTCCATCTCCAGGAAGACAGACCCATGTTCTCCGTGGGGGTCAGAAGCTGGTGGGGATAGTTAACTGTTTTAGAATGAAGGTATTGTGGCTCCTGTCGGGATGGTGGATAACGTGAAGTTCTATGTATGATCACACACCAGATACACTGTATTAATGTTGGAAGAGTTTAGGTAAAGACTGGCCCTCTCTCTCTCAATCGAAATGGGGAGTGGAGTGGAGTGAGAGGGACGTTCTCAGAGTCTTTTAAGCCATCGAGAATCATGTAAACTAAGTAAAGAAAACATGGAACTTATCACCGTATTAGTTCTGTTTGGAATATAATGAGTGACTGTCCATCCACTTACGGTTCAATGCAATCACCTCTTATTCCTTCAAAGTGCTACAGATTAACCCTTAAGCACTCCCGATGGTACAATCATCCCAACAATGAGTCTAGTGAATCTCCATTACACTCTTTCGGCCAAGAGGATTATTCCTTATAAAGGAGAGAAAATCTGTGCACAATACCATAAATACTATCTCAACAACACTCTAGGGTGGATCACACTAATTCTGTTCCCTCACCTAGATGTCTCAGCTTCTTTCCTGTGGTATAAAAAGCCATTCCTTCTCACTACACTGCGAATGATATGGTATTTTGAAGTTTCTTACATCTTTGCGTCAGTCATCACCAGAGGTGCCGATGGAGATGTATATCACGTTCAGAGGGAGACTCAATCAGAAAGAATTCACTTGAACCAGGGAATGGTCACCTACCTGAATGGAAATTACTTGCAGGAACATGGAAATCAGGCAGAGGAAGGGAGCTATCTTTCCTGTTGTTCTGCTCTCATGGGATGTGTGCAGCCCTGGTCAGGCCAACATGTTATGCTGATCTTGAACTGAGTGGCTGTTTCAGCTGTTGCACAGGATAATAAAGAGTAAACCACATTGATGTGGGTTTGCAGTCACACAGAGACCTGAACATGGAAGGATAACCCATTGCCTTCTCTACAGGACATGAGGCAAACAGATAGGCTTTTGTTTAAAACAAGTGGTGATGATTTCATTTGCATTCCATCAACTTCCTTCATGAGACACAAAAAGATTATTATTCTGTGCCGCTTGATGATGAGTCAATGACTTGACCACCATGCACTGTCTGTCCATCTGACAGATTCTGTGGAGAAGACAAATTAACCATCTCAAGTGCAAATATGTTGTGATGGAAGCATAGTTAGAAGGGACTTGAAACGGTTAAATCTGGATTTACTAAAGGCACAAATCATGGATTATTCAGCAGTTCATTGAGGCTGAGAATGTGACTGAAATATCCTGATAGTGGTCCTGGGTAGGATTGGTGAGTGGGGAGAATATGTAGAAATGTGAATATGAATGGAGAAAAAAGATAATGGAGTTTCAGAACAGTCTGGTTTCTCCTCGCGTATTGTTGAGTAAGTTGTGGATAGTAATTTGCTAGTTTTAATCAGTAAGGAATAAATTTTTTGACTGGATCTGAAAATGATGACTTCCAAATTTTAAAATTTGAATATGAACAGCAATTCAGTTCAACTCCGTTTAATGGTCAGATGGAATGACTTACCAGGAACACCAACTATAGCGAGGATGGATAGTAACCTCCTTGAATAATCCAAAGGATATCTTCGATCCGTGATGCTAATGATATCCAAGGCTGAGAAAGATAGTAAAGACCCAAGGATAAACTCCTGTCTGTTGTAATATTCCAGTCGAAGGTTCTCACATTCTGATCCATTAATTGAACGTCCCAGTCTAATGTTCTCAGATTCTGATCTCTCCTCCTCCGTCTCTCGAGCTGCTGATCCCTGTTAGTCCAGTCGATGATGCTCCCGCCCATGCTGGGATAACACAATGAACCGAGTCCTTAATTAATAGAAGAGGCAAACCCTCCAGTGACACATCTCGGATCCACAGAGACTGACATCAATCACAGTCACTGAACAAATAGCTCCAGCCAACGCCTTTCAATTCAATATTGTTTTATTCAAATTCAAAACAATGATTCAAACTGTCATTTTCTGGATGGGCAATGTAAGGGTGACTGATGGAACAAATCTTGAGGCTGGTAGATCAATTGAGTGTAATTATTCAATCTGCCTTGGATGCAGGTGAAATGCCGTAAGTTTATCAGAACTTAAACGTTCTTCTCTGTTTATAAATGGAAACATACATCCTGGAACTACTGACCAAGCATTATAATTTCAATAAAACATTGAGACAATTTTTATAGTTCATGATCTGAGGGGAATGTGTGTCTGAGAAACGTGAGGTTATAACAGACAAATGGCATGAAATTTTTAACAGAGAATTGAACGTGACAAATGTAATTCAGATTGTTATTCCAGTTTTGGAGAGAGGCAGATGAGGCCTGTGCTATTGATGTTATCGAAGTTCGTGAACTGTGATGAAGTGTCATTTACTGGACTTCAATGACAGTGTGATTATGGCATTGTGGAGGAGACACACCATAAAGAGATGTGGGGGACATGGCAGTTCAGACATGAGGGAGGGACAATAATATTCCCCAGTTATCAGTATTGGAATGTTACCCTTTATAACTCATATGCAGAACAGATTCAAGGATACATTTAAAGTGAGGAATGAAGAATAAAATCTGTTTATTGAAAACAAAATACAGCACAAAATAATTTTTTGTCCATACAAAACTATGGAAAGTACAAAGAGATAAAATACACTGATGATATTGAGCGACATAAATTGAAGTGTGTATTACAAAACCACGGAAGTGGTGTCCAATCTTTCTCGATCATTATTTGGCCCACAGCTGAGATACTGATTTCCCCTCTGTCAGTGATCCACCTCATTGAGATTCTCTGGCGCAGTATCCCAGTATCGAGCAGGATTCTCAGTTCCTGCTGCTGTTCACCCAGCCTATTTAAATTAAACCACCTTCTAATTGCAAAAACAAAAATCGCTTGGCCTTTTGCACTCTGTTTAACTGTCAGCAACTCAGCTCTGTGATATTATTGAAGATAAATGCTCTGGGACCACAGCCAGTATTCGCACAGTGCTCACAGGGTATGGCACTAGATAAAGGCCTTGCAATCTGTGAGAATTTCTAAATAAAACTTACATTTTCTGTCTGTTCCTGTCTATCTCTGCTGTCTTCTGATCTATCCAACTCACCCTCGTTTAACATCCCTCCAATCACTCCCTGTTTCCAAATTGTACAGCTTGATGTTCGACTGGGACAAAACAACTATTATAGGACAAGCCAAACAGAGAACAGCCAGGGGACTCTTAGAGGCATGACACTCGTCAACAGATTCTATTATCAAACACATCGACCTGGACCCAAAATACCGGCCACTTCAGCGGACAGCTGGAACTGACAACCGGAAGCGGCAGAGACAAACCACTACAGATGCAGGAGGAAATATCACAGACGCGCTTCACAGGAGGTTTCCAAGCACTGAGGATGACCCTAGACAGGGACTAAACGTTTGCAACACAAATTCCCATTTCGGCGAACAGAACCACAACAACGAGCACCCGAGCTACAAAGATTTTCACAAATGTTGTGGCCATTTTGGAGAAATGGATCGAGCAGGGACAGGACTGATCGTTTGAGGGTCCGGGGTTTATATGCTTCATTAAGAACAGGAAGTAACTAAAAATGGTGGGGAGGAGGTGGAATTGTTAATCAAATGCAATATTACGTTGGCAGAAAGGATGTTTGATAAGAACTCGTCTACTGAGTTAGTATGCGAAGAGGTTAGAAACAAAAATGGAGAGATCACCCTGTTGACAGTTCTCTATAGCCCTCTGAAAAGTTCCAGAGATTTAGACTAAGGATTACAAAGATGATGCTGGATAGGAGCGAATATAACAGAGTATTTGTTACGGAAGATTTTACCTTTCCAAATATTGATTGGAAACGCTTCAGTTCAATTACTTTATATGGGTCAGTTTTTGACCAATGTGTGCAGAATGTTTCCTGACGCGTTATGTGCATAGGCCAACAAGGTACAAGGCCAAATTGGATTTGCTACTGGGTAATCAACCAGATCAGGTGTTAGATTTGGAGGTAGGTGAACACTTGGCTGATAGTGGCCACAATTCAGTTATGTTTATCTTAGCGATGGTAAGGGACAGGTCTATACCCCAGCGCAACTGTTATAGCTGGGAGAAAGCCAATTATGATGCGATTAGGAAAGGTTTTAGGATACATAGCATGAGGAAGAAAACTTAAGGAGATGGCCACAATTGAAATGTGGAGCTTTTTCAAACAACAGCTACTGTGTGTCCTTGATAAGTTTATACCTGTCAGGAAAGGAGGAAGTGGTCGAGCGAGGCTGCTGTGGTTTACTAAAGAAGTTGAATCTCTTGTCAAGAGGAAGAAGGAGGCATATGTAAAGATGAAACGTGAGGCTCAGTTCGGATGCTTGAGAGTTACAAGTTAACCGGGAAGGACTGAAGGAAAGCTAAGAATAGCCAAGAGAGAGCATGAGAAGTCTTTGGCAAGTAGGATCCAGGAAAACCCTCAAGCTTTGTATCAGAATGTCACGAATAAAATAATGACCAAATTAAGATTAGGGCCAATCAAGGACAGTAGTGTGAAGTTGTGTGTGTAGTCCAAGGAGATAGGACAGGCACTAAATAAATACTTGTATCAGCATTCACAATGGAAAGACAATGCTGTTGAGGCCGATATGGAGTAAAGGCTATTACACTAGATGGGATTGAATTTCGTAAGGTGGAGATGTTAGCAATTCTAAAGAGTGTAAAAATAGATAAGTCCCCTTGGCCAGATGGGATTAATTCCAGGATCCTCTGAGAAGTTAGGGAGGAGATTACACAACCATTGGTTCGAATCTTTACATCGCCATTGTCTACAGGAATAGTGCCAGAAGACTGGACAATAGCAAATGTCCCTTTGTTCAAGAAATTGAGATGAGACAACCCTGGTAGTTATATACCAGGCTTACTTTGGTTATGGGTAAATTGTTGGAAAGGATTATACGAGATAGGATTTATTAACATCTAGAAAGGAATCATTTGATTAGGGATAGTCAACAAGGATTTGTGAAGGCTATGTCATGTTTCACAAATCTTACTGAGTTCATTGAGAAGTTGACCAAACAGGTGGATGAGGGTAAAATTAGGTATAAGGATTTCAGTCAAAAATTTGATAAGTCCCCCATGTAAGGCTATTGCAGAAAATATGGAGAGTGTGGTGTTGGAAAATCAGAACAGATGAGGCAGCGTCCAAGGAGTAGGAGAGTCGATGTTTCATTTGCAAACCCTTCATCAGGAATCAGTGTTCTGATCTCCAGCATCTGCAATCTTCACGTTCTCCTCGGATCCTGCCTGACCTGCTGTGCTTTTCCAGCAGCACACTTTCGACTCTGATTTCAAACGTCTGTCGTCTTTACTTTCTCCCAGAAAATAGAGAGACGTGGAATTGAGGATGATTTAGTGGTTTGGATCAGAAATTGGCTAGCTGAAAGAAGACAGAGGATGGTAGTTGATAGCGAATGTTCATCCTCGAGTTCAGTTGCTAGAGGTACACTGTAAAACTCTGTTTTGGGGCGACTGTTGTTTGTCGTTTTGATAATGACCTCAATGAGGGAATGGAAGGATGAGTTAGTAAATTTACGTTTCGCAATAAGGTCGGTGGAGCTGTGGGAAGTGTTGAAGGATGTTGCAGCTACTGAGCTGTAATCTTTGATGTTGATTCTCCTACAAGGGGCTGAATAGCTTCCTTCTGCGAAGTACCAATTCTGAAGTACTCTGACCCACAATAAAAGCTTTAGGTGCCCGGAGTGGCAAGCTTGTCCAGTTAAGGATACACACTGCACAAACATCCATCATCTCTTCCTGTTCTCTGATATGCAGCGGCCTCAAAATATCTGCCCAAACAAAATAGATTAATTCCAATTCAAGCAGTCAGAAGGACATTCACCAGAGGGGTTTGCCATCAGCGGATTTAATTAATAACAAGATTTCAGAACAACACAAAAAGAAAATAATATCGCAGCCCATAATAATTGGCAGCAGAGCAAAACCTACAGTTGCAAATAGTTCCACGTTCAATATTATGTTCAGTTTTGATCACCTTGCTATAGGAAGGATGGTATTAAACTGGAACTTTACAAGGATGTTGCCAGGACTCAAGGGTCTGAGTCATAGAGAGAGGTTGGATAAGCTGGGACATTTCTCTTTCGAGTTGAAGCAGCCAGGGGGTGCACGAAGTGCTTCGAGAGGCTTGTCATGGCCCACATTAGTTCCAGTCTACCAGCCTGCCTCGATCCCCTACAGTGGAATGTGTCCATATCGGGTGTCATTTCCCTGGAACATCTGGACAACAAGGACACCCACGTCATATTCCTGCTTATTGACTATAGGTTCTCCTTCAACACCATTATTCCCTTCAGACTGATTAAAAAACTCCCTGACCTTAGTCTCAGCTCCGCCCTCTGAAATTGGATCCTCAGCTTTCTGACCCACAGGACGCAATCAGTGAAAATAGATAAGTGTGTATCTTCCATGATAACATTCAACACTGAAATCCCAAAGGATGTGTCGTCAGCCCCCTACTATACCCCTGTACACCCACAACTGTATTGCCAAAGTTTGAACGAATGCCATCTACATGTTCACGGATAACACCATCATAGTAGGACAGATACGTAATGATGGCAAGTCAAAATACAGAATGGAAATAGAGGACTTGCTGACGTGCTGCACTGAGACCAACCTCTCTTTCAACGGTGAGTACTAACCAACTGATCAATGACTTCAGAATGAAAGGAGGAGAACATGCCCCCATCTGCATCAATGGAACTGAAGTTGAAATAGTGGACAACATTAAGTTCCTCGGAGTGAAGATAACTGACATTCTGTCCTGGACTTCCCAGTTAGATGTGACAGTCGAGATCACACAACAACCCCTCTTCGTTCTCTAGTAGCTCAGGACATTTGGCATGCTCACAAGGATCCTCACCAATTTCTACAAATGCACCACTGAGAGCAAACCATCCAGGTGTATAAATGGCCTGGTGTGGCAACAGCCCAGCCCAGGCCAGTAACAGAAATGACAGAAGGTTGTGTGCACAGCCCATACCATGAAGGAAACCAACCTCCCGTCCATTGACTCCATTTACACGGCAACCAAAGACCCATCGCACTCTGGATCACCTGCAATCTCTTCCATCAGGCAGACAGTACAGAAGCTTAAACACTCAAACCAGCGGCTGATGACAGCATCTTCCCAACCATTATTAAACTGAGGAATGGAATCTCTGACTTCAAATAGTGCTGATCTTAATCACGTTGACCTTGCCTCTTACATGCTATTTGTGGTGTAGCCTGTATGCCTCAGTCTGTTTTAGTTTACCCTCTGATCTGTATGTCCTTGGTTATTGTAGGAGCGAGATTCCCCAGCTAGGGACAAAGACTCTGGAGGCAGACAGGGCACGGGCAGGGAGTGGACTTTAATTCAAGCAAAAACTTGAAGGGAGAATACCAAAGGATCTTCCTCAAATCTGGCTTTAAAATAAGAAGACAATGGTTTCCCTAATCCTCAGCTCAGATCCGAAGAGGGTTGCTGCTCCCAGTTACCTCGAGCTGTGGGGCGGTGGGTACCTCCTGGTTTTCACCTGGTGAAAGGTGGCCTTTGGCAGTCACCTCGGAGGGTTCGTCGTTTCCTGTTTGGGAGGTTCTGCCCTCCTTTCCCCCCGCAGCGCTCTGTTTCTTATTCTGGTGATGACCCTCCTTGAGCACATCTTTGATTAGCTTAGATTACTTACAGTGTGGAAACAGGCCCTTCGTCCCAACAAGTCCACACCGACCCGCCCCCACACTTCCCCCAACATTTTACCCCTTCATCTAACACTAGAGGTAATTTAGCATGGCCAATTCACCGAAACCGGAGCACCCAAAGGAAACCCACGCAGACACGGGGAGAATGTGCAAACTACACACAGAACGTCGCCTGAGATGGGAATTGAAACCTGGTCTCTGGCGCTGGGAGGCAGCAGTGCTAACCACAGTGCCACCGTGACACCCATCTTCACCATCCGAAGAGCTGCCTGTATCCTCACCGTGCAACTGTCATTTCCCCCTTTGGTAGGAGGTTTTGGTGGCCTGACACGTTTTCGCCCTCCTGTTTTTTTTTATACGAATCCACTCCTCTGCCTCCATGGCTCACTCCTCCTCCATTGCCTCCGTCTGTCCTGTAGATTCTGGGATCAGCTACTGTACCTGGCTGCTGGCCGTTCCGCTCCAGACTGTCCTTCCTTCCTGGTGCCACCAGACACCGTTCCCTTGCTGGTTTGTGGTGCCTTGTTTATCGTTTGCCGTGCAGCTCTGGCCATCTGTGCGGAGGTGGCGGATGCTCGTCTTGGGTAGGTCTCCTCGCCACACAGATTATAGTTCTTGGCCTCTTTGCATTCCTTGGTCAGGTGACCCTCCTGTTTGCAGTTCCGACAGTGACCTTACAGTCAGCCGCAGTGTGGCCTGACCTCCCGCAGGTTTAGCACACTTTTGGCTGGGCTGCATATGTCAGGTACACTCTGCCCCCTCCGATGTAAAGCTGGAGGTTGGGTGGATGATGTTCCCATAGCATTGACCCTCAGGATTACCCTGACCTGCTGCTTGCTGGTCCAGATCCTGAAAGGGTCGACCACATCAGTGCTTTCTGCCTCAACGTGGACATATCTTCTCAGGAAGGTGAGGACAGCAGCTGCTGGGACGTGGGGGCTGTACATATGAAACTTAACACCCCTGCTCTGTGCAAGACGCACACCCAACAGGATCGCTGGCAAGGTGGTGAATAGAGACTCCCCTTCCTTCTCCTTGAAGACATTCAGGAGCTGCTCGCAGTGCTTCACGCTCCTAAAGGTCACATCAAATTAGCGTTCCACAGGATAATTCTGCACGCAGCACACATTGGCTTTTTTATTTCAAAAGTATACTTTATTCATAAAATACGTTGATGGTCTGTACAGTTGGTCATGCCATACATACGTAAACATTTACATACAGAGATCAGAATTTATCATTTTTATATACAGGTCTATGTCCATATATTTAGCTGCGGCTTCAGCAGAGCCCAAATGACTGCGTGGGCCACGTGTTCTTCTTAGGCAGGCAGATGTTACACGGTGGTCTTTCCCCACTGTGCCTTGGCGGTAGCTGCCCCAAGCTTCAGTGCGTCCCTCAACCCGTAGTCCTGGTCCTTGGAATGTGCCAGTCTGCAACTCTCAGTCGGGGTCAACTCCTTCAGCTGGAAGATCAACAGGTTTCGGACCAGAGAGTTGATGATCGTCCACGCACAGTTGATGTTTGTCTCGGTGTGCATCCCGGGGAACAGACCGTAGAGCACAGAGTCCCATGTCACGGCGCTGCTCGGGACAAATACCACTACATTCCTCTCCAGGCATCTTCTGCGTAGGCATATTCCAGAAGGAGGTGTGTGACAGTCTCGCCCCTCCCCCCACCCCCGCAGCCGCTTCGAGGTCAGCGTGTGGTGCAGCTGAGTGTCTGGGCGTGCATAAAGGATCTCACAGGCAGAGCCCTTCTCATCACCAGCCAAGCCATGTCTTGGTGCTTGTTGGAATGTTTGGCGATGAAGCATTCTGCCAAATGGCGTTGACAGTCTGCTCAGGGAATCGCTCAATAGGATCCCCCCTCTCCTTTACCCGAAGGGTCTCAAGGACACTACGTGCTGACCACTTCCTGATGGACTTGTGGTCAAAGGTGATTTTCTTCATAAACTTCTCCACGAAGGTCAGGTGATACAGAACGGTCCAACTACTCAGAACGTTCCACGGCAGCGAGGCCAGACCGATCCTTCGCAACACCGAGGACAGGTAGAACTTCAGTATGCAGTGACACTTGGTGTTTGTGTACCGGGGATCCCTGCACAGCTTGATGCAGCCAAACGCAAAGGTGGCCATCAGGGTGAGGGTGACATTAGGTGTATTTTTCCCCCATTACCCAGATCTTTGTACAGCGGGTCCCTTCGGAACCGGTCCATCTTTGACCTCCATATAAATTGGAAGTGACTGCAGCTGCACAGGTTCTGGGAACAGGTCAGACCTGTGTCACATATAACAGCAATGACAGTGCCTCACACCTGATGGCCAGGTTTTTTCCCGCGATGGAGAGCTGCTGTAGCTTCCATCTACCCAGTTTCTGCCTCACTTTGCTGATATGCTCCTCCCAAGATTTGGCACACGCCAAAGCCCCACCCACCACCCCCCCACCCTGAACCAAATATCCAGCACCTTCAGGTGGTCGGTCCTGACAGTGAAGAGGATCGAGGATTAGTCGGCCCAGTTCCGAAAGGCATGGCCTCGCTCTTGCCTCGGTTTACCTTGGCCCCCGAGGACCGTTCGAACTGGTCACATATGCACATGAATCTGCGCACGGACAGCGGATCTGAGCAGAAAACGGCGACGTCATCCATCTACAGGGAGGCCTTAACCTGCAGGCCCCTGCTGCCTGGAATAGTCACCCCTCTCAGGCTCACATCCTTCCTGATGGGCTCGGCAAATGCCTCTATGCAGCACACAAACAAGGCAGGAGAGAGAGGGCAGCCCTGCCTGACTCCAGATCTGACTGGGAAGCTCTCTGATTCCCACCCATTGATTGAGACTGCACTGACAATGTTGGTGTAGAGCAGTCTGATCCAATTGCAGATTGCCTCACCAAAGGACTTTTTGAAGAGAACATCTCTCACCTGTGTGATATCCTGTCAAAGGCTTTCTCCTGGTCCAGGCTGATCAGGCAGGTGTCCAATCCTATGTTCTGCACGATCGTATACCTGAGGAGTGCGAGACTCTCAGCAATCTTCCTACCCAGTACAGCACAGGTTTGGCCAGGGTGAATCACTGACCCCAGAGCAGACCTGACCCTGTTTGCAATTACCTTTGACAGAATTTTGTAATCCACATTCAACAGTGAGATTGGTCTCCAATTTTTGAGTTCCTCCCTCTCCCCCTTCCGCTTGTAGATGAGGGTGATGATGCCTTTCCTCATGGATTCACTCATGGTACCTGCACTCACACGTCAGCTGCTCCAAACTCGCTGCCCGAAAACAAAATCATCTTCACGAACACCATCTGATCGACAGGTGTACGATCCTCCACCTTCTTCACAGTCACCCTGACTGTGTTGCGAATGCCCTGGCCTGGGCTGCGGGCGGCTGCTGAGGCCATAGCTCCTCGCTTGGTTGGTCCCTGAGTTGGCGTTAGGCAGAAGCCAGCAGGAAGATCCACAAAGAGCAGGGCAGCACAACCAAACAAACCTTCAATATCCAATCACGATCCAGCGATGATCTCGACGAGCTGTGATGATTCGCAATTCGACATCCATCCTGATATGAACAGACCCTTGATCTTAGCCAAAAGAAACTCTATTAAAAATCTTGCTGAAAATCCAACTTCTGTTCCTCTATTGCTTTTCTGTAAATAATCTATCAGTCAGTTTCTCAAATATGTTTCCCATTTCACTAATGTTTGTTGTTTTTTTTCAATGCCCATTATTTTCAGTTCCAATAATTTCCCCAAATTAGGTTGTTTACTAATGTAATACTATATCCTTTTCTCCTCAGTCTCAGGTTTTCTCCTATTGCTGGGAAGGCTTTGTTTATGCCTTTTTCTGTGAAGACAGAAGTGAAGTAGTTGTGTCATGTTTCTCTGTTCTCCATTCTCCATTCCATGCTTTCTGACTGTAAGGAAGCTGACACTTTGACTAACAAGAACAGCTGTTTTATGTTCACCCTCTCCATGCCCCTTGTAATCTTAAACTTGAATTAATTACCCACTCAACTTTCTCTGCTCCAATGGAAACAACCCGAGTTTATCCAGCCCCTCTCCACAGCTCATATGTTCCATCCCAGGGAACACCTCAGTGAATTCCCTCTGCACCTTATCCAATACAATCACATCATGAGCTCCCAGAACTGCACACAGTATTTAATTTGGCCTTACTAATGTGCTATATAACTTTTATAGTCTTTGGGTCAACGATCAAAGACTACTGTACTGCTTAACTCATCAACGATCACATCCAGTCACGTTCAAAGATGTGTGGAGAAGCACACACTGAGATTCCTGGTGTGTAGCCATCCATTGAATTCTCCACTGTTCTTCCAAAGTGCATTACCTCATATTTATCAGGGTTACATTCCATCTGCCATTGATTGTTATCATCTGACCAATCCACCAGTATCTTCCTGTAATATAAGGCCGTCCTCCTCACTCCCAACCAACTGGTCAATCTTTGTTTCCAACACAAACTTGCTAATCACACTCCCCTTACCCACGTCACATTCACATCACTTATGGTTACCACGAATAATAAGGGACACAGCACTGATATCTGCGGTACACCAGACACACAAACAGCCTTCTAACACGACGTTGCATTTGGATTCAACTTGGCAAGTCACTAATAGTCCTACCTGTTCCCTGGTTATTCTGTTCCAGATGACATACCTGTAGAATATCTGGGGATTCGCACCAATCTTGCTCTGCCAGCAGGTTTCCATGGCCCTGCATGCGTCAGTCCCCTCCGAGTGAAGAATTTCATCCTTATTGCGCTCTTAAATGCCCTGTCCATTAACCTGCCATTATTTTCCTTAAATGTAGAGTAGACAGGCAGAGAAACATTCTGTTTATTTCCACCTTGTCACATGTTTCGTAGATATTCCAAATTTCATTGTGATCACCTCTTGTTCTTTGAAACTGGCGAGGTTACAAGACAAGTCCCCCCATCAGAAAATCTTGTCCTCTGAGGGATTAATCTGAAGAATGTCCATTGCACGTCCTCTGTCTCTTACTCTTTCTTATATTGGGTCACCAACACTATGCACAATTGTCAAAGTATACACTCAACAACACTCTATGCAAACTGCTTAATGATGTCTCTACAGCTATATTCAGATTCCCTTAAACGAAGGCCAACCTAACTTTAACTTTCCAATTACAGGTATTCCTCCAAATACTATTCACGTTAATTGCATTTACGAACTCACTGTGTGAGTTCTTACAGAAATACTTCTGAAAATCCAAATGCTCCACTTTCACTGGTTGTCCATTGCCTATCCTGCAAGAAACAACTTCAAACAATTCCGAAGTTTGTCAGGTATGATTTCTCTGTCAGAAATAAATAGTGATTCTCTGCAATGTTGCTATTCATTTCTGATTGCCCAATATCATCTTATATAGTAGATTCCAACTGTTTCCTTGGAGATATCTAATTAATTGGTTTGCAGTCATCTGCATTATCTCTTCTTGCCTGCGTCTATAGTTGGATCATATTTACTACCGTCCAGTTATCTACTTATAGCCTTTGCATAATCTACATGAAAAGAAAACAGAGTCACCGAGAGTTCAATTAACGTGCTGTTTTATTGCTGACATTTTGAGATGAAGTATATCTGGCCCATCAGACTTAGCAATGATCAATCTAGCTTCACTTTCAAATACTACCTTGTTGCTGGTACGCATTGACTTTATGTCTTTAGTTCGACAAGTCCCAATTGACCACCCGTTATACCTCAGAGATTTGCTGGAGCTTTCTCCTTGAAGACAGATGTGAAGTAACTGGGTAGTTTATCTGCCCTTTTTCTTTTTTCCCCACAATAAATTCCCCTATACCTGACAAATTTCCACATTTGACCTTGCTTTTGTTTTCTTTAGTATATGGATTGTAGATATAAGCAGTCTGTGTGTTTCCCGTTTGTTTGTATTCATGTGCTTTTTGATTTCCTTAACACTTTCTCCTTCCTTATTTTCGGAAAAGTAAATCTCTCCGAATGTTCAGGTTTCCAGAATATCTGGAATTCTCCTGAACCTACTTCCTTTGATTTAACGCAATCTTTAATTCTTACATTAACCATCACTGAGTCATCTTCCCTTTGTTTGGTGTTTGTAACTTAGTGATATGTGCGTATTTGTCAGACATTGCAGTATTTCTATCAATAACAAACATTATTTGGCTCACACTAAATGTAATATTGTATTTTTCCAATTCACTTGACCCTCTCGTTTCCGTGCTTCCATGATTTTTGAGTGTAATGTTCAAAAGTTGTATATTGCATGCAGACGCCGTGTAAAATGCAACATATTAATGTCACGATTCCTCAAAAGCTGCTTAAGATCAAGATCATTAACCAGTCCTTGTGACCTCACAACACCACACCCGAAATAACCTGCTCTCTAGTTTGATTCACAATATACTCTTCAACCTACCTCATAAAAACTTATGAAATTTATTTTTCACAGCATTAGCAATCATTTAGTTAACGCAGTTTTGATGCAATTTTAGATCATCCAGTATTCTGCAATACTGACAATACTTGTGTATCTAATTTCCAGAGCATAGAATGCTCAAAATTTGCACAACAGTTTTAGTTTAGATATGTAAGGCACCAATGTTGTGTCGTCCTTTTTGTTTACAAGATCGTCGCAAACTGATTCTGAAGAAGCTGATGGATGTGGTCTGTGGTGTTATTAGTGACAGACGTGGACATGACATTGGGGAGGCTCACCCCTATGATGAGATGATCCGAAGAAATGCTCATCAATACAGGACAAAAATCAATAACCTTCCCCGCTCTGCCAGGGCAAGTGTATCTGCATTCTCTCTACTCCATCACACTCACTGTATGTCTGCTATATTCCTGATGAAGGGCTTTTGTCTGAAACGTCGGTTTTCCTGCACCTCGGATGCTGCCTGAGCTGCTGTGCTTTTCCAGCACCTCTCCGATGTAAATCTTGTTTTCAGCATCTACATTCCTCACTTTTGACATATCTGTTATAGCACCTACACCAGAACAAGGCTCTTGCTCCAGCACTCTCACTATTGTATGCAGCACTCTCTTTCCTTCACTCTCTCTGACACTGAATGCACACTGAGTTTGAATTTATAGTTTTACCAACATCGAACCAGAAAGACGATTTAAAAATGCGGACATTTTGAAAATTGGAGAGAGAGAAAATGCTATTGAGATAGAAGAAGCCTGTGTATCAACCATCTTGCTCTGGAAGACATTAGGAAATATTCTCTATCAAAGATATTTGTTCATATGAAACTTATTCACAGTAAACAGAAATTTGACGATCCAGAGAATTCAACAGCCGGAAGAGTGAGGTCGCAGAGGATAGCTGTGGCTGTGCGGTTTTGAAATTAAATTGCTGTAATCTTCATCAGTGTCTTATTGAAACAGCATAATCTTATTGAGTTGGAGTCAGATAATAAGCAATTGTTGGGGGATTAGATTTGTGAATAGTTGTTGTGTAATGTTCACTTTTAGAGTTAAAAAATTAAATTGACTTTATTTTCTTTAAATAGTGAAATGTGGGAGTTTTCTGTCACTCATATTCTAATAGACTACGAGGTGAGGTGAGCTTTCCTGGGTGTTCTCTTTAATTAACAGAGGGGTTCACCACAATGTTGTAACACTCGCAAAAACCAACAGAGAACAACGAAAAAATAAATAAGGAGTTAGAAAATTAACTATGAGAGTAAATCAGCCAATCATGTAAAGATAGATTGTAAGAGCATGTTTCCATGCATAACAGGCAAACGAGAGGCAAAAATGGGCATTTGATCGCTAGAAATTGACACTAGAGGGATAGTAGTGTGGATCAAGGAAATGACTGAGGAACTGAATAATTGCTTCGCGTCAGTCTTCACGCTAGAAGACACGAGTAATATCCCAAAAATTGAAAAGAATGAATGATCAGAGCTAGGAATGGTGGCCATCACCAATGAGAAAGTGCTGGGAAAAACTGAATGGCCTGACGGTAAGTAAATCACCTGGACCAGATGGACTCCAATCCAGAGTTCTGAGGCAGATAGCTGATGACACAGTGAAGGCATTGGTCGTGACCTTTCAGGACTCGTGCAAATCCGGGAGATTCCCAGAGGACTGGCAAATCTCTAACGTGGTACCCTTGTTTAAAAAGGGAGTAAAGCAAAATGCGGAAACTTACAGACTGATTAATCTAAACTTGGTGTGTGTAAGATCCTGGAATCCACTGTGCAGGATGAGATTTCTTAATACTTGGAGGTGGATGGTAAAGTAGGACAAAGTTAGTATGTTTTCATCAAGGGGACGTCATGCCTGGAAAATCTGTTAGAAAACCTTGAGGACGTAATGAGCAGCTTAGAACAAGGAAAGCCAATGGATGTCATCCACCTGGACTTCCAGAAGGTCTTTGCCAATGTGCCGACAGTTAGCTACTGAGTAAGGCAAGTGCCCATTTTTTTAGAGGCAAGGTGCTAGCATGGATAGAAGTTTGGCTGTCTTGCAGGAAGCAAAGAGTTCGATAAAAGTGTCCTTCTCAGGTTGACAATCGGTGACAAATGGTGTTCCATAAGGGTCAGTGTTGGGACCACAAGTTTTCACTTTATACATTAACGATTCAGATGAAGGAACTGAAGACATTCTGGCTACATTTGAAGATGATACAATGATAGGTGTAGGGACAGGTCGGCTCAAGAAGGATATGGGCAGGTTAGAATAATGGGCAAAGAAGTGGTAAATGCAATACAAAGTGAGAAATTGTGGGAACATGCACTTTGGTTGGAAGAATACAAACATGGACTACTTTCTAAATGGGGAGAAAATTCAGATGTCTGGAGTGCAAAGGGACTTGGGAGTTCTACGCCAAGATTCTCTCAACGTAAACTTGCAGGATGAGTCAATAGTTAGGAAGGCAAATGCAATGTTGGCATTTATTTTGAAAGGATTTGAATGTTAAAGCAGGGACGTACTTCTGAGGCTCTATAAAGCTCTTGTCAGACCATATTTGGAGTATTGTGCGTTGTTTTGAGCCCCATGTCTCTGGAAGGATGTGCTGGCCTTGGAATGGCTTCAGAGGACGTTCATGAGAATAGTCCCAGGAATGAAAAGCTTAACATATGAGAACGTTTGAGGACGCTGGGTCTGCTCTTGATGGACTTCAGAAGGATGAGGGAGATCTAACTGAAGAATACAGAATACTGACTGGCCTGGACAGTGTGGATGTTGAGAAGACTTCCATTGGTAGGAGACTCTAAGACCCAAGGACACAGCCTTTGAGTAAAGGGAAAACCTTTTAGAATGGAGATAAGGAGAAATGTCTTCAGCCAGAGAATGGAGAATCAATGGAATTCATTTTCACAGAAGGCAGTGGAGATCAGGTCATTGAGTATATTTAAGACAGAGATAGATAGGTTCCTGAGTATCAACGAGATCAAGGGTTACAGGGAGAAAGCAGGAGAATGTGGATGCGCAACTTGTCAGGCATAATTGAATGGTGGATCAGACTCGATGGGCTGAATGACCTAATTTCTGTTCCTATGTCCGATGATATTATGGTTGTAAGCCGCAGCCGATTGCTACCTCTCTATCATTTTGACCCTCCTGACAGCAAAGTGCGAGAGTAAAAAATCCCTGAGTCATCTTTACCAAACATGGAGGATTCCTGTTGAGGATTTATGGGAATCGCTCCACTGCTCGAAGGAAAGGAAATTCTGCCAAATCCAACTGTTCCTGGAAGACGTTTCATATCTGAAGTTTCTTTGAGTAGAATAATATCCGAGACAGAATAGCAGTTGGGACACATTATCACTTTTCCATTTGATATGAGTTCGACTACTATGCAACTCTGAAAACCTTCCCTTATTCTATTTCGTCTTAAGACCTGTACATTTGTGTATGCGTCTGTACGTGTGTGTCTCTGTCTCACATTTTTCGGGAAAATGACCTAGGTTACACTTCAAATCTGTTGTAACCAGTGGAGAAGTGGGGCTGGTAAAGGAAACATTGACCTTCCAACAGTGGTCAGAGTAGGAATGGGAAATTCTCATGGGGCTGTTCAAATGGGAATTATTTTCCCCCGAAGTTTCATCCCAAAATGGCAGCTCATCACCACCACTTCCAGCGTAATTACACATGGTCCATAAATGTTGGCCTATCAACAACAGACACATTCAATGAACAAATCAAAAATGATAAACTGCAGCAGAATTAATTGGATAGGAACAAAACTGATAGATAAATGTCTGGTGCCTTCCAGAATTGTGCGGCCTGTGCACATTGACTTTGTGCAGTTCCCTGGTATTTATTCAAAGTTGAGTTTATTCAACAGTTGACAGACATGTGAATGGAGAAAAATTGTGGACAGACAGAAAAGTGTTGCGGAGACCACAATCAGATCAGTCATGACCTTACTGTCTGTTCGAACAATGACAAAGTGTCGAATGACCCACTCCTGCTCCTCAGTCATATGTACTATGTTCCACTCATTCCTTACAACCACTCTGAACAGGAACAGATAGAGACCACTTACTCCAAATACCTGGTCCGCAGTAACACAGGATACCATTCAGTCATTAACACTGCCTGGTTTGGTGTGGATTGAAAAATGTGATGGCAAATCCAGGCTGGTTACGAAAGAGGCATCCCATCTCTTTACAGAGTGTCTCCTCACTGAAACTGGGGTTTCATTTGTTGGTCATGTTGTAGATCCAGATTCACTGTGAATATCTGGCCCATTTCCCTCCCACAGATGGCTCAAAGAATACATATCTCTCAATGTCCTCAACATTCAATAACAGCACTTCCAGGAAAATTGCAACCATTCACTTTCCAAAAACAGAATACAAGAACATAAGAAACAGGAGTAGGTAATTCGGATGCCCATGCCATTATGTGATCATGTCTCACCGACTGTTGGCATTAACTCCATTTTAATGGCCAATTCTTCACACCCTTCAGCACTCTGACAGGTCAAAAATCACTCTATCTCCTCGTTAAATACTTGCAGTGATCTAGCTCCCTTAACTTTCTAGAGCTGAGAATTGCTGACATTCACTACCCTCAATGAGAAGAAAACACTCTCCAGACAGATACCATCCTATTAACATTAACAAATGGGGTTAACTGATCTGCTCAGGTTTGAGGGATTGAGCCGGATATCAAAGCAGGATTTGATTGAAGATTTTATCCTCAGAGAGAATTAAATATCCAGAATCATACATCCCGAGTAAAATAAAAAAAAACACAAGCCATGAAATTTATCATCTTCCCAGTGTCTGTGTAGAACATAACGAGTGATTGTCCATCTATATCAAGTTTCAATGCAATGACCTCTTATTCTCTGACAGTGCTACAGATTAACCTACACTCACTCTTCTTTTACCATCAGCCCAGGGATTACTCTGGTGAAATTCCTTTGCACTGTCTCCGTTGCAATGAGATCATTCCTTTTAAAGGAGAGAAAATCTATCCACAGTACCCAAATACTGCCTCAACAACAATCTCAGCGATGATCATAATAATTCTTTTCCCTCACTTACCGGTCTCCATTTCTTTACTATGATGTAAAACCCCATTCCGTCTCTATGCACTGCCTGATGAGAAATTTAAAAGTTTCTTATATTTGTATGTCAGCATCATTAAAGCCAGCAGCAGAGGTGCCCGTGGAGATGCCCATCACTCTTGGGGATAGACTCAGTCAGAAAGATTTGACTTGATATAGGGAATGGTCACCTACCTGAATGGAAATGATAGTAGGAATAAAGAAAACAGGCACAGGAAGAGAGCTAAATTTACCTTTGTTCTTCTCTCACGGGATGTGTGCAGCCTTGGCCAGGCCAGCATGTTATAAGGATCTTGAACTGAGTGACTGGTTCAACTGTTGCACAGGACAGTAAAGAATAAAACAAATTGCTGTGAGTTTGCACAGACCTGACTGGGGAAGGATAACCCATTGATTTCTTTGAAGGACATGATGCAAGCAGATGGGCTTTTTCTCACAAATGATAATAGTTTCATTTCAATTACAATAATTTCCTTGATGAGATAGCAACAGATTATTTTTCTGTACCTCTAGATTATGTGCAATGTCTTAAGCAGCATGCAGTGCCTGTCTGACTGACAGATTCTGTGCAGTGAACAAGTTCAACATACGCAAGTGCAATTATTCTGTAATTAACACTGGTCAGAAGGGACTTGATAACATGTGTCCAGATTGAACAAAGACACAATTGATGGTTTATTCAGAAGATGCAATGAGGCGGAAGAGGAGACGGGGATATCATGATGGTGGGATTGGACAGTATTCGTGAGTGGGGAGGATATGGGAATGTATATCTGTGCAGGGCGAGAAGGATTATGGAGTTTGAGAACAGTCTGGTTCTCCTCGCATATTGGTGAGTAATTTGTCATGAGTAATTTGCTCGATACAATTTTGTGAAATGGAATATTTCATTGGAGCTGAAAATGTTGTGTTCCACCTTTCTAAATTTTAAATTATATGGGCACTTATTCAGTATAACCTGGCTTAATGAGCAGATAGAATGTCTTACCAGAAACACCAACTATAGCAAGGATGGGATAGTAACCAGCTTGAATAACCAGCAGAAGATTATAGATCCACCAAGCTAATGATATCCCAGGCTGGGAAATTTGTAAAGACCAGAGGATAAACTCATGTCCATTGTTGGAACATTCCAGTCTAATGTTTTCAGATTATGATCTCTCCTCCCCCTCTCTCTGGAGTAGCTGATTCCTGTTAGTGTTGTCGGTGAGCTCGTGCTCATACTATGGTATAACACATAGAACCGAATCCTAAATTAATAGAAGAGGCAAATCCTCCCATGGCATATTTAGGATCCACGGAGACTGACATCAATAACATTCGCTGAGCTAATGGTTCCAGTTAACCCGTTTCAATTCAATACTATCTTATTAAAATTCAAAATAACGATTAATATTTCCACATTCTGATAGGGATATGTGAAGGTGACTGGGGGAACGAATGTTGAAGCTTGTAGGTCAATTCAATTCAATCTGCCTTCGATATGGGAGTAATACTGGAGATTTATCAGAACATGAATTTCATTCCTTATTTATAAATGGAAGCATACATCCTGTACCTGCTGCTCAGGCATTACAATATCAATAAAACATTGAGAGAAGTTCTATCGTTCACATTCGTGAAGAAAATATCCCTTAGACTATGGGCGTTTACAAAAGACAATGACATTATGTTAACAGAGAATTATAGGTAAGAGACAATGGGGACTGCAAATGCTGGAGAATTCTGTGTAGATAAAGTGTGGTGGTGGAAAGGCACGGCTGGACATCCAACAACCGAGGAGCAAGAGAGTCAACTTTTCAGTCAGGAGCCTTCTTCATGACTGGGGAGGGGGAAGAGGGCTGAGAGAAAATGGGTGGTGGGGTGAGGCTGGGGAAAGGTAGGTGACACGAGGATGAAGGTGGGAGGCGATAGTGATAGGTCTCTGGGAAGTTTGGAGCGGCCGGTGGGAAGGAACATGGACAGGTAGGTCACCTCGAGAGGGCGGATCTGAGTTGGAGAGTTGGATTTGGGATCTAGGTGGGTGAGGGTGGTTTGGAAACTGGTCAATTCAATGTTCATGTCTTGTGTTTGTAGGTTCCCGAGGAAGAAGATGAAGTGTTCATGTTAACAAGCTGGTAAATCTCTTCCCAACCCTCTCCAGCATAATAATATCCCTCCTATAACATAACGACTAGAATTGCACACAGTACAACAGAAAAGGCTTCATCAGTGTTCTCACAACCTCAGCATTACTTCTCAACATCTCATCTGAAAGTTCTGAGCAATGAAGTAACCTTAAACACCCTGCAGAACAAACTTCAACGAATTATACCTGCGCCCCGGATCCCTCTTTTCAACACAGCTACCAAAGCCCAGCATTAATTGTACAAACACTCCCCTTGTTTGATTTACCAAAATGCAATACCTTGCATGTATCCAAGTTAAACTCCATCTGCCACACATCAGCCAAGTGAGTGATATCACTACCCCCTCTACATTCCCCCTTTGGATTAAAATGACACTCCCCTTACCATTAGGTCCACAAACAACAGCCTTGACTTTCCCTAAGATGCAGAGCTTGGTTTGCCTTGCGCAGGCTGAGGGAGGTGTGGGTAAGGAGAAGCTGGATAGTGAACAGTTATCTTGTATGACATCATGATTTTAGGAAGAGGAAAGCCACATGTTAGAGATTTGAAATAGTAACCGGTGTTTTGGGCCCAGAATTGTGCTCTTTCCTCGTCTCTGGTGTTCAGTATTGATATCTACTCGAGATCCTTCATAGTGCAGAGTGCGTTTGCAGGATTTCTTTCCCTGATATAGTAGACTACTGATAACAGCCATTTAAACCGGAAATCATAGCCAAGCAATAAAGATGTTCATAGTTTATCTCAATGGCACAGCGAATGCACTCAACATCCTATAGTTGAGGCTGATAACTTGTACTTTCTTAAAATGAGAAATGTCCCCTGTATAATTTGGTAATGTTAACCAGAATTTAATAAATCCATACACTTAAAAAATACACAAAATCTGGGCATGGTTTAGGTCTTGTGTAGTGGGTTGTGTCCACGTTTCTGAGCTGGAACTCAGAGTTCGATTCCAGTTCGTGAACGTGTGGTAGTGCCCATATCTCTGGAGAAAGTAGTGTGTATTCATGTCCTGTGGAGGTGTATCACAGCATGTTACAACAGGCTGAAGAAAAAACACACAGGAGCACCACGTATCAGCTTTAGGGGATAATGCTGAATGATAGTAGTGACCCTATCACTGTGCCGTAAATTCTAGTTTCAACTCCCACAGAGCTGTTTCACAATATATCTGAACAAGTTGATTAAACTTTTTTGGAATCGTGCCTTGATGGAGAAGGAAGAGATACGACTACTGAATTTGAGAATTTAGACTCAGGATGACTGAAAGCACAGTCATCGCCTTGATTGGAGTAACATTTACACTTTCTAGAGGTTTATAAAATTATGAAGGTCATGGATAGGGTGAGTGGTCAAGGTTCCTTCCCCCCAAGGTAGGACAGTCTAAAACTAGAATTTATATATTTAAGGTGGGAAGAGAAATATTTGAAAGACAATGAAGAGCAACTTTTTTTTTGCTGCAGAGGGTGGTGCTTCTATGGAATAAGCTGCCAGAGAAATTGGTGGAGGCTGGAACAATTACAGCATTTAAAGGGCAACTGGGTGGCTTTATGATTAGTGGGACATGGGCCAAATGCTGGCAAATGGGAGCGGATTAATTTCGAATATTTGGATGGCATGAACGAGTTGAAGAGTCTGTTTCCCTGTTGCACATCTCTATGAATCATTGATTTAATTAATGAATATCTCTTTGTAATCTTCAGTTGTTCTTCATTATACAAACACCTTTTACTGTCACCCAAACTCGATGTCATCCACAAATTTGCGAAATACGCCTTGTTTAACTCTTATCTAAATCATTTGTATAGATGACAAACAAAAGTGGACCCAACAATTTTGCCTCTGGATCATCACTGCCCACAGGCTTCCAGTTCAAAAAACAACCATCCACCACCACCCTGTCTCCTGCCATTAAACAATATACACAGAAACACACACGCAATCACACATACATACAGAGACACTTTTGCAACCATGTCTTTATGACAAAGGTTAGATTAAAACCACGATCAAGAGTTACAGTGAGAAGGCGGGGAAATTGTGTTGAAAAACACACCAGACAGGATCAAACTGCAAAGTAGACCTGTTGGGCCAAATGGCCTAATTCTAATTTCCTATCTCTGTGGCCTTAAGGTGTCAGAATTATCTTCCAAGGGTTCAGTAGAAGCTAAGTTTGATAAATACATGATTGAACAGTCAATGGGGTTGTGGGATAGGTTTGAGGGGCTGAATGGTATATGCTTGTTCCTATTTGCTGTGCCCTTGTTTGTGAATAGAGGAGGTGACTTGCTGTGAGGTTAACACAGTTTAAAATGAAAGGGGTCTCCCATTTCCATTTGAGATAACGTTGTTCCTTTCTCCTTTAGATTGTGCGATCTGTGGCGTTCTCATCCCCCGGGAACAGTGAAGTCTGGGTCATTGAGGTTATTCAAGGCTGACCTTGACGGATCTTTGATGGACAGGGGAGGGAATGTTTATTGGGAGCAGACAGGAGAGGGAGTGGTCAGCTACAGTCAGACCAGCCGTGATGTTTCTAAATTAAGCAACAGGCTGGAGGATCCGAATGGCAAACTGCTGCTCCTAACTCACACGTTGTTCGGTCAATTTACCCTCAAGACTGTGACAGAGGGAGAGAATGATTCCATTCAGCTAGTCAGCATCGTGACAACGCAGCGGGAGAAGGCCATAATGCCCATCCATGGCGATAGATAAGAATAGAATGAGGCAGTCAAGTAAAATACACAGCATAGGAGGACGCCATATAACCATCCCAGGCTGTTATGCAGGAGCAGGGGCACCCTCTGTAGCTGTCAGGAAATACAGAGTAGAGATCATTATTCATTTTGTGTTTGGAAAGCTGTAACTAGTAGAATCCTTCAGGGATCTATGTGAGGTCATCAAAAATTACAAACCATACAAATAAATTGGATGAAGAGGATGGAGCTCAGTTTACTCATGCTCCAGGATAGCCATTCAATAAGATGTCAAATGGAGACAGACCGTCTGAAATGGGACACAGACAGCGGGAGGGCAGAACGTCTGGAATGGGGGTGAGACAGGGGGAGGGCAGAGCGTCTGCAACGGGACACAGCCGGGGAGGGCAGAGCGTCTGCAATGGGATAGAGACAGGGGGCGGGCAGAGAGTCTGCAATGGGTTCCAGACAGGGGAGGGCAGAACATCTGAAATGAGATACAGACATAGGAGGGCAGACCGCCTCCAATGAAATACAGAGAGGGGAGGGCAGGACGTCTGCAATGGGATAGATACAGGGAGAGGGCAGAGCGTCTCCAAAGGGATGCAGACAGGGGAGGGAAGAGCGTCTGCAATGGGATACAGACAAGGGGAGGACAGAGCATCTGCAGTGGGAGACAAACAGGGGAGGGCAGAGCATCTGCAAAGGGTTTTGACATTGGAGGGCATAGCATCTGCAATAGGAGACAGACAGGTGAGGGCAGTGAGTCTGCAATCGGATATAGACGTTGGAGGGCCTAGCATCTACAATGGGAGACAGACAGGTGAGGGCAGACCATCTGCAACGGGAGACAAATAGGGGAGGACAGAGCGTCTGCAATGTGATACAGACATTGGAGGTCATAGCGTCTGCAATGAGAGACAGACGGGGAGGGCAGAGAGTCTGCAGTGGGATGCAGATAGTGGAAGGCAGAGCATCTGCAATGGGGTACAGATAGGGGAGGGGCAGAGTGTCTGCAATGGGACACAGACAGGGAGAGGGCAGAGAGTCTGCAATGGGATACAGACGGAGAGGGCAGAGCGTTTGCAATGGGATACAGACAGGAGGAGGGCAGAGCATGTGCATTACCATACAGACAAGGGGAGGGCTGAGCATCTGCAATGAGATACAGACAGTGGGTGGCAGAGAGTATACAATGGGATACCTTCAGAGGTACGGCAGCGCGTCTGCAATGGGATACAGAGAGGGGGAGACGGGTGTATCTGCAATGGCATCGAGACAGAGGCTGTGAGCAAACCTTCAGCAAAAACAAAATCAGTGCAATGTAGGTGATGGGAACTTTTTGTTTCATGGAAAAGACAAAACAGCAGAAAATTATTTAAAGGCAGGGAGAATGCAGAACTCGGTGTTACAGAGGGATTTGTGTTCTTCGTACATGAATCACATCATATTACTCTGAAGATGTTGCAAGTGATTTGGAAGGGAAATGGAATGATTCTGTTTCGTGCAAGGGGTGTTGGGTATGATCTAAGCCATGTTTTTGCATCAGTGCAGGGCATTGCTGAGATCACATCTGATGTACTATGTGTAGTTATAATTGCCTAAACTGAAAAAAAAGGTTTAGAAACATTTCAAAGATGTTGCCCTTCACTCGTTCTTGGGATGAAGGCATTCTGTTATGAAGAATTAACAGTTCATACTGAGAATGAAAGATGTTTTATTGGCCATATAAGATCTTGAGAAGAGTGTAGTTGGTGAATAACGGATGGATATTTCTTCTTCCGTGGGAAAATAAAACTGGGGAAATACTTTTAGAATAAGTCAGGTTCAAAGGAAAGGTTATTGGACAGAAAATTTGAACTGTGAATTCTCTTCCTACATGCTGACAGACAGGCTGAGCTTTTCCAGCAATTACTGTATATGTTTAAGAATATTAATTTTAACACAGATATTGGAAAGACATGAAACACTTATTTTTACATTTTGCAAGCACTAATTAACAAATCTTCAAAACAAGTAGGACCATTTATTCTTAATGAATTGATTCTGCAATAACACACTGACCTAAATTCGAGAATGTGATGGAGTCATATAGATCGGACAATGTTCAAGAAGAGCTCACAGAGTCCAGTGTGGGACTGCTAACGTTACTGATTTAACTTACAGATGGAAAATGTAGCCGCACTGTGGAGGAACATTCTATTGCTCCTTTCTGTTTCCCTGTCGCTCATCACAGCAATGTGTGGGAGGGAAAAAAAACAGTCGCCTTTCCCACTAATGGAGGATTCCTGATGAGGATTCATTGGAATCTCCCCATTGCCTGAAGCAAAACAATTCAGCCAAATTCAAAGGTTTCATGAAGAAATCCCATTGTCAGAAGGTTGTGCAAGCATAATGACTACAGAGGTAATTATCTGACTCGATAGTGAGGGGAAGAGACAGGAGATTCTGTGGCTACAAATGGGAATCCGAAATGGTGTGTAGCCTCCCACATGCCAGGGCCCAGGATGTCTCAGAGCGGCTGCAGAACGTTCTCACCGGGGACCAATATCCTGGCAGGCAGGTTTGCAACTGCTGCAAGAGAGGGTTTCAACTAGATTGGTTGGGGTTGGGGAGGGGTGAGACTTTAAGAATTCGACAGGTTTAAAGGAAAGATTATCAGACCGAAAAATTGAACTCTGATTTCTCTTCATATATGCTGTCAGACAGGTCGAGCTTTTCCCGCAATTTCTGTATTTGTTTAAGAATAAAACACACTCATCTTAGCACAGATATTGTGAAGAAACGAAATGCTTATTTTTACATTATGTATGCACATACCAGCACATCTTCAAAACAAGTAGGGTCATTTAATGTTTATGAATTGATTCTGTGTACGACAACAGCAATAATGCTGGAATCGAGAATGTGCTGGAGTCATATAGTTCGGACAATGTTCAAGGAAAGCTCACGTGGTCCAGTTTGGGGTCTGATAATGTTACTGATTTAACTTACAGATGGAAAAAATGTAGCTTATCGGTGAAGGAACAGTCTATTGTGCCCTTTCTGTTTCCCTGTCGCTCAACATTGCAATGTGTTGGAGTGAAATTGAAAGCCTAGTCGTCTTTCCCAGTTATGGAGGATTCCTGATGAGGATTCATTAGAATCTCCCCACTGTCTGAAGCAAAGCAATTCAACCAAGTCCAACTGTTTCAGGAAGAAATCCCATTGTCAGAAGGTTGTGCGAGCAGAATAACTTCAGAAGTAATTATTCAGACTCGATAGTGTGGGGAACAGGCAAGGGATTCTGTGCCTGCAAATAGGAATCCAGGATGGTGTCTATCCTCCTACATCCAGGGTGACTTGGGGCGGCTGCAGAACATTCTCACCGGGGCGGGGAGCAGCCAGAAGGCTTTGTGCACATCAGTAGAAATGACACATGCAGAAATAGTGATGAGGTCCTGCAGAGTGACTGTATCGATCTAGGGAAAAGGTTAGAAGACTGGACCACGACAGTGGGTAATATCTGGTTTACTTTCAGGGCTCCGTGCTAGTGAGGGTAAGAACAGGAGGATTCAGCATTACCGATACCACTCATGGTATTATAAACCTCTAAAATGTTACCTCTCAGCCTCCTACGCTCCAGTAGAAAATGTCCGAGTCTGTTGAGCCTGTCCTTATAATTCAAACACTCCATTCCCAGCAAGATCCTGATAAATCTCTTCTGAACTCTCCCGAACTTAATAATTTTCTCGATATAACAGGGTGATCAGAACTGCACACAGTCCTCCAGGACATGCCGCACGAATGTCCTGTGCAACCTGATAATGCCGTCCCAACTCCTGTACTCCAAGGACTCTCCACTGCTATTCGTCAGTTATATAAATGATTTGGATGTGAACATACGAGATATAGATAGTAAATTTGCGGATGACATCAAAATTGGAGGTACAGTGAACAGTTAAGAATGTTGCCATAGAGTAAAACGGAATCTTATTCAGATGTGCCAATGGACTGAGAAGTGGCAGATGGAGATATATTTAGATAAATGCGAGGTGCTACATTTTGAAAAAGCAAATCAAGCAGGGCTTACACACTTAATGATAAGGTCCTGGAGAGTGTTGCTAAACAAAGAGATCTTAGAGTACAGGGTCATATTTCCTTGAATGTAGAGTTGCAGGTAGATAGGTTAGCGATGTAGGTGTTTAATATGCATTCCTTTATTGTTCAAACCACTGAGTACAATAGTTGGGAGGGCATGTTGCGGCTGTGCATGACATTGGTTAGGCCACTTTTGCAATATTGCGTACAATTCTGGTCTCATTCCTATCGGAAAGATGTTGTGAAACTTGGAAAGTTTCAGAAATGATTTACAAAGATGTTGCCAGCGCTGGAATATTTGAGCTGCAGGGAGAGGGAATAGGCTGGGACTGTTTTCTCTGAATCATTCGAGGCTGAAAGGTGAATTACAGAGGTTCATAAAATCATGAGAGGCATGCATAGGGTAATTAGACAATGTCTTTTCCCCAGGATGAACGAGTCCACAACTAGAGGGCATAGGTTTAAGTTGAGAGGGGAAAGATTTAAAAGGGACCACAGTGGCAATTTTTAGACATAGAGTGTGTTATGTGTATGGAATGAGTTTCCGGAGGCTGGTAAAATTAAAGTATTTAAAAAAAAAATACATCTGGGTGGGTGTATATATAGGAAGGGTTCAGAGGGATATGGGCCAGTGTTGGCAAAATTGACAAGATTAGATTGGAGTACCTGGTCGACATGGACAAGTTGTACCAGAGGGTCCGTTTCCATGCAGTACATCTCTATGACTCTATGTCTATATAATGAAGAGCATCAAGTGAAATACCTTCACAACCGCCCTGTCTACATATGAACATACTTCAAAGAATTATTCCTGAAAGCCTAGGTTGCTCTTTTCTAGAACACTACCAATGGCTCAACATTTAATTGTATATGTGTGTTTAAGTTTGTTTTACCAAAGTACAATACCTTGCATTTATCAACATTAAACTCAATCTGCAATTATTTAGCCCAGTGAGTGATAATACTGGGGAAGAAAGGCTGGAAAGTCATCAGTTGCCTTGTATCATTTAATGGTTTTAGGAAGAGGGCAGTCACACGTGAGAGATGGGAAACAGTGATCAGTGTTTCAGGCCAGAAAGCATGCTCTGTCTTTGTCTCTGATGTTCAGTGTTGATATCTATTCGAGATCCTTCATAGTGCAGTGTATTTCTGCAGGACGTCATTCCCTCATATTGCAGACTACAGATAATAGTCATTTAAACTGGAAATAATAGCGAAGTATTTAAAGATGTTCATAGTTTATCTCGAAGGCAGAGCACATAAACACGAAATCTTACAGTTGAGGCAAGTACCTTGCATTTTTTAACAACGTTATTATTTTAACTGGGTAATTCAGTAAAGTGAACCAGAATTCTGTAAATCCACACCGATTTAAAGTTAAAAATTTGGGCATGGTTTAGATCTTGTGTAGTCGGTAGTATCCCTGCCTCTGAGGCAGAGCTCTGGATTCTATTCCAATTCCTGAACTTGTCTGGTCGTGTCCCTTGCTCGCGACCAGACAGTCTGGATTCAGGTGCAGCATGTCAGAACAGGCTAATGAACGAAAACATAGGAGAATAATGTTGCAACTTTTGGGGCTGTTGTGGAGTGCTGGTAGTGTCCCTACCTCTGGTCCCCAAAGATCTAAGTTCTAATCCAACTAGAGGTGTTTGATAATATGTCTGAACGCGTTGACTAAAATGTTTTTAAAATTGTGGTTTAATAGAGATGGAAAAGGTGTCAGCATTGAATTTCAGAATTTAAGCCCCGGAACCACAGACCCTGGGTGGGATGCATATTAGCACCTTCTAGAGATGTATAAATTAATGAAGTGCATGGATAGGTGGTGAGTAGTCGTGATCTTTTCCACATGGTTGGAAGTCCAAAATTAGAAGGCATAGATTTAATGTGAGAGGGGAAAGGTTTTAAAGTGACCTCGAGGCAACCTTTTCACTCAGAAAGTGGAGCGTGTACATAATGAACTGCCAGAAGAAGTGGTGGAGGTTGGCATAATTACAATATTTAAAAGGCACCCAGATGAGTATATTAACAGGAAGGATTTAGAATCATATATTCCAATTGGTGGGAAATAGATTAGACTCCCTACAGTGTAGCACATGTCCACACCAAATCTCTGAAGAGGTACCCACCCAGAACTATCTCACTACATTTATCCAGACCAATGCATCTAACATTATATGCAACTTAGCGTGGCCAATTCACATAACCTGCACAACTTTGGACTTTGGGAGGAAACCCGCGAAGACACAGCGAGAATGTGCAAACTCCACACACTCAGTCACCTGAGCCAGCAATCAAACCCAGGTCCCTGGCACTGTGAGCCAATCGTGCTAACCACTGAGCCACTGCATCACCCCAAGTAGGGCATGAATAATTTCAGAAATTATGGAAGGATTGGACAAAAGTGTTTGCTTCCGTGCTGTACAACTCTAAGATTCATCTAGCCATTTAATCTAGGTCCCTGTGTAAACTTCATTGTCCACTATATAGCCAGACTTGGTTTCATCCACAATCTTTCTAACCACACCTTCTAGAATTCTCATCTGAATAATTTGTATAAATGTTAAACAAAAATGGCTTGAGCAGAAGTCCCTGTGGAACACCACTGCGCACAGTGTCACAAAGCTGGTCCCTTTTCTCTAAAAGCGTCCTATTCTCAAAGATACTGTGTCCTTGATTTTATTTTTCAATGGGGTCGTAAATAGTTCTCTGCTTCAAGGTGACTGGTTTGGTACAGAGATTAAACGGTTTTGCGATTTAAGGTATAATGAGAGGGGAGTGGTCAGCTCTTCAGGTGAGGCAGTTCAGTCCAGAACCAGTTTGTAGTTCGGCTGTGTGGACAAGCTCTCTCTCTCTCTCTCTCTCTCTCTCTCTCTCTCTGTCTCTCTCTCTCTCTCTCTCTCCTTATGCCCTTCTAACTTTAACCTGTAAGCATTTGTTCCGTTTGTACATTTTTAAAGGGTGGTATGCTTACTGGGATGGTTGTGTACTTCCAGAACAGCTAATTAAGTCTAGTTTGAATAGATTGAGTTCCGTAGGGGTTCTTTATTCTGATCTTTGTGTTTCATTGTGTAGTTTTGTGAATATTTTTGTCTATTTTAAAACCTGATAATTTTTACTGTGCACTTACTGAAAAAAAATTACAAACCACCTCAACACACACAAAAACAATTATATCAAGATAATATTGAAAAGGGCCACAACACACTGCAGCACACCAGAACTGTAAAAACAGGAAGAAGAACATGTATTCACCAAAAACGGATACCCAAGCAATTTCATCAGCAGATGCCTAGCGGAAAGACAACGGAATGAGGACATGCTACAACCCAATGGACTAGCCACACTACCATTCATCAAGAGCATTTCCGAACTGACAGCCAGACTACTGCGACCACTAGGACTCATAACAGCACACAAACCAACAGCCACTCTCAGCCAACAACTCACCAGAACGAAGGATCCGATACTCAGCATGAGAAAAGCAATGTAGTGTACAAAATCCCATGCAAGGACTGCACTAAATACTACATAGGACAAACAGGAAGACAGTTAATGTTCCACATCCATGAACACCAACTAGCCACGAAACAACATGACCAGCTATCCTTAGTAGCCACACACGCAGATGACAAGCAACATGAATTCGACTGGGACAATACTACAATTATAGGACAAGCCAAACAGAGAACAGCCAGCGAATTCCTAGAGGCACGGCACTCGTCCACAGAGTCAATCAATAAGCACATCGACATGGACCCAATATACTGACCACTGCAGCGGACACCTGGAACTGACAACCGGAAGCGGCAGATACAAGTCACTATTAATGCCGGAGGAAACATCACAGAAGCGCTTCACAGGAGGCTCGCAAGCACTGAGGATGTCACCTAGAAAGGGGACGAAACGTCTGCAACACTAAGTCCCAGCTGGGCGAACAGAACCACAACAATGAGCAACCGAGCTACAAATCTTTTCACAAATTTTGAACAAATTACAAAGTCATGGTCTGCGCTACCTGCTAAAGAATATTTTGAGTGGTTCGGCCTAGTCCATAACAACAGGCCTTCAGTCTGAAAAATAACCCTCCTCGATAATGCTGTCTCCTGCTGTTAGGTAAACACACACAGACACAGACAAGTACACGACACACACACACACACATACACACGCACCCAGACACACACACACACCCACATACACAGAGGCACACACACAGACACACATACACAGATACACGCGCACAAAGACACGCACAAAGAGCCACACCGATACATGCATACGCACAGACACACACACACAGACAACACATGCACACAGACACACATGGACCCCCAAAGAGACACACACACGCACTGACATGCACACACACGGTCAGATACACAGAGAGAGAGAGACACACACGTGCATGTGCGTGCCACACACACACACACACACACACACACACACACACATCCTAGCGTCTTTTGGATATAATTCGATAAGTTATGATTAAAGCTGGGCTCAAGGCTTTTTGTGAGAGGCTAGTAGAACTGGCTTTAAAAACATGTCAGCCATAATCAATAGCTCAGTAGACTGGACTGGCCAAATGGCTTTTTTACGGCTCGAATTTTGTACGCTCTATGGTACATTCATTTGTCTGTGTTAGTGTGTGTACTTGCATGTGCATGTGTGTCTGTGTATCCGTGTTTTTGTGTGTCTGTGTTTTTGTGAGTTGAGTGTGTCTGTGTGTGTATGTCTGTGTGTATATGTGTGAGTGTGTCTGTGTGTGCCTGAATGTGTATGCATCTGTGTGTGTGTCTGCATATGTTTGCGCTCCTCATGACTTTTAGAAATGGAAATATCACTGTGCATTTATGTAATTTCTATACTGTTTGTCATTCGTCTTTCCACCATAGCTTGAGGAATTTTGTTTCAGTTATGAATTTGTTATTTTAACAGATGCAGGAAATCTGCATGACCTCTTCCGAGGACGACCCAAACCAATTTGAGACCTATATCATAGGCCATATCATCAACTGGTTACACCGATAATTTGCTGTGACCAATGGAGGAGTGGCAGTAGTAAAGAAAACAGTTACTCAACAACCGAGGGAACTCTGGACCGGTATGCCTGACATCAGTGGTGGGTGAGTCTTTGGAAGGATTCTGAGGGATAGCCAATCGCATGCATTTTCACAGCCAAGGATTGATTGGGGTAGTCACCATAGCTTTTTGCATGAGAAATTCTGTCACACTAATCTGACTGAGTCTGTTAAAGAGGTGACAAAGCAGATTGATGAAGGCGGTGTTGTAGATGCTTTCCATATAGACTGGAGCAAGTTCTTCGACAAGATTCTTCATATTAGTCAAGTTAGTAAGGTTAGGACACATGGGAAACAGCGCATCCAAGCCAATTGAATACAAAATTAGATTGAAAGGAGGTGACAGAGGTAGAGGATTGCTTTTCAGGCTGGATGTCTGTGAACAATAGTGTGCCACAAGGATCAGTGCTGAGCCCACTTATTTTCATCATTTATATAAATGATGTGGATGTGACCATAGGTGGTAACGGTAGAAAGTTTTCAGATTAAACTAAAATTGTTGGTGTTGTGGGTAATGAAGAAAATTATCTCAGAGTGCATCGAGACCTCGATCAGATGGGCCAATGGGCTGACGAGTGGCAGATGGTGTTTAATTCAGATAAATGTGAAGTGCTGCATTTTGTCAAGCAAATCGGGGTACTTAATGGAAATGTTTTGGAGGATGTTGTTGAGCAATGAGAGAGGGAGAGAGAGAGAGAGAGATTTAGGTGCAAAACTCCTTCAAAGTGAACAGGATAGGGAACAAGGTGTTTGGCATGTTTGCCTTCATTGGTCAGAGCATTGAGTGTCTGATTTGGGATGTCATGTTACAGCTCTACAGGATGTCAGTGAGGCCACACTTTGGAACACTGCGTGCAGTTCTGGTCTCCCTGCTGGACGAAGGTTGCTGTGAAACTTGAAAGGGTTCAGAAAAGATCTATAAGGATGTTGCCAGGTTTGGAGAGTTTGAGCTATAAGCAGAGGCTGAATAGGCTGGAACGGATTTCCCTGTAGAATCACGGGAATAGGGCTGACCATATAGAGGTTTATAAAGTCATAAGGGGCACAGATTTTGTAAATAGACAAGGTCTATTTCCCAGAATAGGGGATTCCAAAAATAGAGGGTATAGGTTTAAGGTGCGAAGGGAAATATTTTAGATGGAACTTCGAGATAATGTTTTCATACAGAAGGAGGTGTGCATATGGGATAATCTGCCAGAGCAAGTGGTGGGGCCTGGCATCTTGATGGGTATCTGAATAAGGAGGTATAGAGGGATATGAGCCAAATGCTGGCAAATCAGACTCGATCAGATTGGGATGTCTGATCAGTACGGACACATTTACATGTTGTATGACTCTATAAGAGAGATTAGGAGACATTCTAAACAGGCATTTCATGTGGGAATTCTCTTCCCCACAAGTTTGAGATGCCTCTTTGTTTGCATTGATTCAAAGCTGAGTTAGTTAAATAGTTGACAGAGAAGTGAGTCATGGATAATGGAATGCAGACAGGAAAGTCCGGCTGTGACCATATCCTGATCAGCCACAATCTTAGTGCCTGTTAGAGAAGACTCAAAGTGTCTAATGGCCCACTCCTGCTACTCAGTTCCATGTTTCTGTGTTCCATTCAGTCCCTCAAACCTGCTAGACAGGAGCAGTTAGAAGCTACTTACTGCGATACCCTGGTTCACAGAAACAGAGGAGACCATTCAGCCCCTCAAGACTGTCCTACACGCTATGGGGTGATTTGAGAAATGTAATTGGAAAACCCAGGCTGGGTATGAAAGAGACCCCTCATCTTTGTTTACAGAGCGTCTCCTCTCTGCAACTCGTGCTTCATATGTTGGTTATATTGTAGACCCAGCTTCACTGCGAATACAGCCACCAAACTCAACCAGAGATGGTCCAGACAATGTGGCAACATTCAATAACAGAGTTTCCAGGAAAATAACACCCTCTACTTTCCAATAATAGAATGTGAGAACGCCACAAACAGGGGTATGTCATTCATCCACATGCCCCCCCCCCCCCCACTGCAAGCAGGTTTTCACCCACAATAACACAATAAGGTCTAATATCCTCTTTCATGTAAAATTCTTTACTGCCCTCAACTCTGACTGGTCAAAAAGCACTCCCTGCTCCCACATTGTGACCTATTGATATGAGCAAACGACGTGAACACAAGGGCTCAGGGAAGAGTGACCGGCCCTGACATCAAGGCATCATTTAACTAAGAACCGTCTCAAGGAGCCTGAGTAGGATTTCACTTAATGGGAATGAGTTGTAAACTTCCCTGTTTAGAATGATTTAAAGAATAAAGCACAATGATTGTGGATTGTATACAAAATTCCATGCAGCCCTGGACATGTTTGCAAAAATCCTCAAGGTAGCTTCCTCATCACAAACATCTTCAGCTGCCTCATAAAGATTAGAAGTCAGGGTATTCACTGAAGGTCACAAAATATTCAGGAAAAATGTCACCCTTCAGCTCGTGAACTTGTCTGTGTCCATCAGCAGCAAGGCTTGTGCTGTTGGAAGTATTGGTAACATTCATGCAACAGTGCTGCTGGACACTGCACATTGCCACAGTTAAAAGGAGGAGATTATTCAGCTCCTCACGCTAGTTTCACAGGAATATGAGGAAGTCATTCAGCTCAATGAAATTATTGGAGAAGTGTAGCGATAGCCCATTTAGTGCCTCCAACCAATTATACAGGAAGAGAAGGAGTCACGTGTTATGGATGACAGGAGAGCTCCTAGACTCTATTAATAATTAAGTGTTCTGATACAGTACTATCCCATAAACATGTACCAAGCAAAAAGAAAAGATCAGACACAGATTCTCAGATGCAGTTCTCCAATCTAGGAGGAAAAACAAATCAAGTGAATAATTAGAGAGAGTTGCCGCCAGGAGACTTCCACTGAAGCTCCCAACTCTGTGGATGCCTCAGTAGCTTCTGATGTTATTGAGAAACCAAAACACTTCCAGTAATGTGACTGCCAGAACTGCACACAGTATTCTATCTATGGCCTGGCCAATGGCATGTTTAACTCATATTACGTCGCCTCGATGAACAAACACTATGCCTACAGTCCCGTGTGATTTTTTAACTGGTAGTTACACTGTCCAGTCACATTCAGGGATGTGTGAGATACATCCTCTGACCTCCCTAGTGTTCTGCTATTCATTGAATTCTTCCCTGTCTGGCTCCATCTTCCAAAGTGTATCACCTCATATTTATCAGGGTTCCATTCCATCTGCCATAGATCTGACCATCTGACCATTCCACCTGCATCTTCCTGTAAGATAAGGCATTCATCCTCATTGCCAATCATCTGGCCAAACTTTGTGTCAAACACAAAATTACTTATTACGCTCAGTCCACACACCCCACCACCCCCTCCACATTCACATTTACATCATTTATGAATACGACAAATATGTAGATACATTGCATGCTCGCTGTGGTACACAACCAGACAATGGTCTATTTCTACCACCTTTCCAGTAACTTGGGACCACATAGCTGCTCTCTAGTTCTCTAGCACCCCCCTTGTGTGGTCAGATTCGACTTAAACATTTAGGTCAGGACATTTCCTCTCTTGTCTCCAACAGCATACAGCGATACAACTCATCTGGATTTACATCATCCAAAACCATTAATTCCAACTTGCATCTTATATCAATCTGTTCGAGAGCTTCCCAGTCCATCTTCTTGAACTCTGTACCTGCATCTTGCTTATCCCAACTAAAACAGATGTGAAGCTCTCCTGCCACAGGCTATCAATGCTCCCCAGTTTCACACACTGATTACCCCCTTGGTTTGGAAATGGGTCCTAATTTTTCCCTGGTTATTCCGTTCAGCTTGATGTTTTTGTTGAACATCTTGGGTTCCCCCTAACTTTGCCTGCTGCACTTCTCCATGCCCCAGTATTAGTCAGTCTGCTGTGGGTGAGTTTTCTAGGTTTCCTTGAGATCACCTCTCATTCTTTCAAACAGTAGAGAACAGGTATAATCTCATCCACACTGCATGCAATCTGTGCAGAATACCTTTACTTCGATATTCCAATTTCCGTTAAATGAAGGCCAACTTCACTTTTACCCTTCCATTTCAAGAAGTCGCTCCTGAACCACGTTCGTTCAATTTTATTTACTATTCACTTTCTGAACTCTTAAACATCCACCTGAATATCTCACTATATCACATCCAATAGTTCTCCGTTGTCTCCCTCTACAAGAAACATCTTCTGATATATTCCTGATGAAGGACTTTTGCCCAGAACGTCGATTTTACTGATCTTCGGATGCTGCTTGAACTCCTGTGTTTTTCCAGCACCACTCTAATCTAAACTCTGGTTCCAGCATCTGCAGTCATTGTTTTTACCTAAGAAACATCTGCAAACCATTTCAAAAGAAGTTTGTTAACAATGATTATTCGGGTGTGATCCAAGATGGCGGCGATCCAGTCGGCCTGCCCTGCAGAGCTCTGCACCAGAACGAAGACAAAATGATGGGTTCACCCTCTCTTTCTTCTCTATTGTGGTGAAATCAGTCGTTTTTGATCCCCAGTATTGTTCTATGCCATTTTAAGTGAGTAAGGAAAATGACTAAGGGAAAAGGACCATGAGGATTGCAACTAGCGGGGCACTGCAGCGATGGATACGCCCGCGGCTGTGGCGTCGGCCTCTGCGAACGCCCCAGGGGACTTATCTGTGGAGTAGAGCCTGGTCTCGCAATTCAGAGCCCGCGAGAGAAGATTGTTTCAGCGATCGATGAGACCTGAAACAGGCTGGAACTGATCTCAGCCAAGCTGCAGAAGCAGGACCAGGAGACCCAGTGTCTCGGGCCGCTCATCGTTGAGGTGGAACTATAGACCGCGGCTATGGAAACCACGGCAGAATCCTCGGTGGGTCGGTTCCAAGCCGTAGAATGGTAGGTAAGGGCCTTAGTAGAGTAGGCCGACGACCTCTAAAATCGGGGCCGTCAGAAGAACATCAGCCTGGTCAGGCTGCCGGAATGAGAAGAAGACCAGTTCGTCAGCTTCTTGTAGCAATGGCTCATACAAGTTTTGAATCTGGAAGTCAAGGGCAGACTGGGTGCAGGTCGAGTGGGCCCACCGGGTCGCAGTGTGCAAGATCAGATCAGATCAGCGCCCCCACCCGGTCCAAGTGCTAGGCCAACACGATAGAGAAAAAAAAGTCCTGTAAACTTCTCGAGCTCTGGGGAAGGATCCATAGGCTATGATCTGCAAAGGATCACGAATTATGTTTTTTGAAGACTTCCCTACGGCTGTGATCTGCAAGAGGCAAGCCTTTCATTAGGTAAAAAGGAGCCTGAGGAATGTGAATATTCTGGTAAGATATCCAGAAATATTATGGTTCAGCCATGGAGGGTCTGTGTTTAATTTTGACTCATCGGAAAACTCAAAGGACTTCCTGTTCACATTAAAATAGACTAGCTGGTCCAAATAGTATGGATAATTATGTTGTCTTTGATTTCTCTGGGGTTTGCTTGGTTTACCTCCTTTTTTTAAGTATGTGGAAGTCCCATATTTCCCTTTTCTCTCTGTTCTCCTTTCTTCTTCCATTCCAATTATTCTCCAAAGGGGTTTGGGGATGGTGGGAGTTGCTATATTTTGTTTTACCAGGACTGTCTCAGGTCAAAGTACGTACGGGATGGATTGAACGCACACTTTTAATTTTCTTGTTGTAAGACGCGTGCAACTTTTTAAAAACTTTGTTTTGCCTGGGGTTGGGGAGCGGCTTCAGCTAGGAGAAACCATGGGGGATTAATGGGTAATATAAACGCCATCTGCTGGAAGGGGGACAGTCTCCACTTATTTGTGTTATATGCTGGTTCATTTTAGAAATAACTGTTAGAAGTTTTGATTTGGTTATTAATGTAGTTATATTTTCAAATTTGTATGAACTGTTTACTGCTTTCACTTGACGCGCTATAAATGGGGTTCTTCTCCCAGTGGGTTATGGGTTGCATCAGATTGCTATGGCTAACCGCTTGGTAAAATGGTGCACGTGGAATGTTAAGGAGAGTCACTCGCCGATTAAGAGAAAAAAGCTACTTTCAAGCCTCAGAAAGGAAGAGGTCGATGTAGCCTTGCTACAAGAAACACATCTAACTAATGAGGAGGACTTAAAGTTACAGCAGGTATAGGTTCAGTCCAGTATTTATTTCATCTTTTAATTCGAAAAGTAGAGGAGTAGCTTCACTCATTCATACAAAACTTCCACTTCAGTTGTTTGACCAAATTAAGGACGAACTTGAGTGGTTTCTGATCCTTAAAGCTTTTATACGTGCAGAGGAATTTGGGACATTGTATAATATTGCCCCCAGCACACCCCCTCAAATTTGTAATGGATGCGCTCTCCAGGTTGATGACCATTGGTGAACATCGTACAATTAAAGGGGAGACTTTAACCGACTTATGGACCCCGAAGTGGACAAGATGTCAAGGGGTCTCACGGGTATTTCCCCGCCATCAAGGCAGCTGGTGGACCTGAACAAGGAGCTGTGTTGGTGGACGTTTGAGATGTCTTCACCCTGAAGGTAGAGACTTCACCTTTTTTCTAATCCACGTAAGTGCTACACCAGGATTGACATAATTTTTGCCCCATTGGCCTTTTTAAATTCGATACTGCCCTGCAAAATTCTGATCATGCAGCAGTGTACGTGGATGTTAAGGCCGATGGCGCTGGGACAGGCTCACAGCCTCCTGAAAGATAACAAATTCACTGAATACTTTTCGTGGGAATTTAAGTTTTTCATGGGACATTAACTTGGGTAGGGCCAGTAATCCGTCGGTGTTCTGGAAGACTGCCAAGGCCTATGCAAGGAGTTTGATTATTTCTTACTCGGTGACACGGAAGCGGCAGAAGGGAAAGCAGTAGCGTATGCTTAAGGCTTAAATGAAGGCATCTGAGACAGCATACTTTGAAGACTGTCTATAACTAAGTTGCAGCAGATTACAGCCCTCCGGGCAGCTCTGAACATTGCGCTCACCCAGACAGCAATGAGGGAGATTTTCTTTGCGAAACAGAGGTTATTCGAGTATGGAGCAAAACCGAGAAGGTACTTGGGGCACTTGGCCATAAAGAAGAGTGCCCCCAATCTATTACATCCATGAGAGAGGGTGCTGGCACTATTACCTACGATCCGAATAGGGTTAATACAGCATTCAGTAAGTTCTACTCTGGGTTGCTCCAGTCAGAGGATTGTGCGGACAGATTAGTGAAGATGGAGTCCTTTTTAATACCTTGGACCTCCCAGGTGTAACTTCAGAGCAGGAGTCTCTTTTGAATGCACCTCTGACAATCTAAGAGATAGAGGATGCGGTAAGGCAGCTCCAGAGTGGCAAACCGACCGGCCCAGATGGCTTGCGGAGTGAGATTTATAAGGAGTTGATAGACATGATGGCTGGGCCAATGTTGGATATACTCAACGATATTTCTAGATTGGACTGCCTCCCATCCTCTCAGAGAAAAGCAAATATTTCTCTTATTCTCAAGAGAGGGAAAACCCCAGAGGATTGCCTATTCGTATAGGCCTGCACTGTTATTAAAAATGTGGACTTTAAAATTTTGTCGAAAATACTAGCTGAGAGGCTGGAGATCCTGTCCTTCATTGTGAAAGTGGAACAGGTTTTATTAGGAGTCGCAGGTCCCCTATTACTATTAGGAGAGTGCTAAATATGGTTCAACAAGGTCGATTCCAGGCTTGGTAGTCTCGCTGGATGCAGAGAAAGCATTGATTTGGTGTACTGGCCACAACTCTTTTATGGCTTGGAACCGTTTGGCCTTGGAGTTGTCTTTGCCTGGTGGATGGCAGAATTATATAGATACGCTAAAACAGCAGCAGTTCTCACTAATGGTACAAGGTCTAATGGTATAATTTTAGCATCGGCAGAGGCAGCCGACAAGAGTGCCCCTTTCACCACTATTATTTGTATTGGTGATTGAGCCGTTGGCAGAGGCCATCCAGAGGGTTCCCAATATAACTGAACGGGTGATAGGGTCGGGAAGGCATTGAATCATCCTTTACTCAGATGACATTTTTCTCTCTCTAACTGATATCTTTGCCCCATTTAATTGAAGTGATTGATCTATTTGGATCTTTCTCAGGGTATAACATCAATTTTATGAAATCGGAGGCCATGCCTGTTGGGGTGTTATTCGAGTACCTGATCATGGGGGGAGCAATCTGATTCCCTTTCAGACAGTCACAAGGAGGTTTCCTCTGTTTAGGCATTTTTGTCACACCAGCCTTCAGTCAATTATATAAAGCAAACTTCGTGCAGGTGCTCGAGAAGATAAGATGGGACCTTCGGCTCTGGGAAGATATTCCAATATCCTGGTTGGGTAGAATACCTCGGTTAATAGGAATGTACTTCCTCGTTTCTTCTATCCCACGTGAATGGTCCTGTTGGTGCTCTCCAGGCCGGTGCTATGGAGGCTTTACAGTTGGTTAAGCTTGTTTATATGGCACTACACGTGGCCTGTTATGATGCTCGCAAAATTACAGCTTCTGCAGGAGATGTAGGGTGTGAATTTTCTGGACCTTAAGAAATACCAACTAGGTTCCCTGCAATCGATGTGGCTGATTGAGCTTGCAAAGACCTGCGGTCAGGTTGGCAGTTCATTGAGGCACCCCAGCCAAACTGCCCTCTCATTAATCTGTTGTTCGTGGGCAAGACGAGGACTGTAATGGACCATTACAGAAATCCAATTGTCCTTAAAATAGTTAAAGACTGGAAAATGATGTGACAAAGTGAGGGCAATTTACAAATATAAGCTTCCCCTTTTACTCCCATTGTAGGATTTGTAGGATCCCAGCTGGGATTGATGGATTATGGCTTTGGTTCTGGGAGTCCAGAGGAGTTTCCTGTTTGGGAGAATTATTTGACGTGGTGGTCAGGATGGTTTTAGAGCAGCTGAGCCAGAAATATGAGTTATCTTGGAGGTGCCACTTTCGTTATTTTCAGATGAGGAATTTTAGACAAAAAAAAGGACGACATTAATGGATAGTCCACGTAGGTCGGAAATGGCGAGAAGAGTGCTTCGTCCACAGGTGCTCTCTCGGCCAGCACCCTCTATCATTTATTAAGAGGTAATGTCTCAAATGATATAGAACAGCTGCATGGAATCTGGGCTCAGGAATTGTGGGTGAAGATTTCACCAGAGGAGTGGGAAAATATTTGGGAGACCATAAGGACGATTTCAATTTGCAATAGGACATAGGCTATGCAGTTGAAGGTACTCCACAGGATTTAATTAACACCAGAGCAGCTTGTCAAATTTAAGACAGGAGCGTCCCCAATATGCCCCAGATGTACAATAGATGTTGGTATGGTTACTTATTGCTTGTCTTCATGCCACAAGCTTTGTAGATATTCGTGCACGATAGCAAATGTTTTGGAAGGGGTTTTGGGAACCGAGGTCAAGGCAAATCTGGTGCCCCTCCGCTTGGGTTCGCTGAACCTTCCCTCTTTGGACTTGCATGGGAATAAATTGTTTAGTATTCTTTCATTTTGTGCACGGAAGAACATTCTGATGAAATGGGTTCCAGGAAACCTCCCAGGACTCTGATTGTGGTGTAGATTAGTTATGGAGCCCAACCCCCTAGACTTCCTTACGTGTATGGGCACCAGAAAAAGAACATTCTTGTAGGACGTGGCGGCCCTATTTCAACCATATAGACATGGTTTTATTGGCTTTATTGGTCAGGGCATTTGTGTAACAGTGAGGGCTCTGACAGGAAGAATTATGAACAAATACGGGTATGGCAACTCATACTACCGGTGATGGGGAACTTTGCTAGGATTGTGCTGGGTGTTGTAACTTCATGTAATTTAATTTAATTTGCGTTGGTTCAGCTCAGTTTAATCTATGTTTTGTTTTGATTTTGTTTTGATATCAGCCCATTGATTTTGTGCACAGGGAAGATAATGAGTCCATTCAGCCCCTCATGCTTCTTACACAGCAACCAGAGTAGGGGTTATTTCACACCATGTGTCAATTATACAGGATTGGAGCGAACGAAGAGAATATAGAGAAGTGAGAATTCAAGCATATCAACTTCACGATGGAATATAAAGTAGTGAGAAAACTGCTGGAATTAAAGAAAATTGTTAAAATCGATTATTCAGGAATTAATGAAAGGACATTTGCAGAGTCAAGCCACAAAGGATGAATCGTATTTTCATTATTTATTTGAGTCTTTAAGAGTGTGAAAAGCAAGCTGCATAATGGGGATCCTGGAGATGTAAAATCAGGACTTGCAGAAGACATTTAATAAGGTGTGCACAAAAGATGAATCTGCAGAATAAGATCACCTATGGTTAGAAGAAATTTATTCGCTTGGATGTAGAATTGGCGAAACAAAGAATTGCAGTGAGATGGAATAACTGGTTCATTTTCTGTTTCCAAAAATATCATAGGGCTCAGACCCCAGGCCCCAACTATTAGCAATCAATATTATCACTTATTTGAGGGGATGGACATGCTATAATCAGTTTTTCAGAAGACACTGGCTCAGGTGAGAAATTGTAATGAATGGTTAAGGATAGGTTGGGCCATTATTTGGGAGATGAAATGAAATAATGAAAAGTATGAGGCCGTTTTGGTCGGTGTAACAGAAAGGCAACTTACTATCCAAACAGAGGGAAACTACAGAGTGCTTAGGTACAGAGGGATCTGGTATCCCCATCCATATCGCAAAAAACACAGATGCAGGTATAGCAGATAATGAGAAAGGCAACTGCAAATTTGGCATTTATTTCTGAAAGAATAGATGATAAAGTGAGGGAGGTATTGCTGCAATAATGCCAGGCTTTTGTGAAATCGCAATTGAGTACTGTGTACAGTTTTGGTGTCTTGACTGCAGGAGGGATGTAATTAGCATGGAGGCAGTTCAGAAGAGGTTTACTAGACTAATTCCAGAGATAAGGAGTTTGTTCTTTGAAGAGAGATTGATCAATTCAGGCTTATACTCTCTGGAGTTTAGTAAAATGGGAGGAGATATCTCTAAGGTCTGGACAATGCTAAAGGTGATTGATGATGTCAACATGCATTGTTTATTTCCTCATGTGGGGTAATCTACAACAAGAGATCATAGTTTTAGGATAAGTGGAGAGGAATTAAGACAGTGATGAGATAACTTCTCTCCAAGAATTGTAAATCTGTGGAATTCACTGTTCCAGAGTGCAATTGATGCTGGGATATTGAGTAACTGAAGAGATATGGAGAGTGGGCCGGAAAGTGGGACTGAGATCGAGATGACATCAGTCATGATTGTATTCAATGGTGGAGCAGGCTGACATCACATATGATTGTATTCAATGGTGGAGCAGGCTGATATCAGTCATGATTGTATTCAATGGTGGAGCAGGCTGATATCAGATATGATTGTATTCAATAGTGGAGCAGGCTGACATCAGAAATGATTGTATTCAATAGTGGAGCAGGCTGAAATCAGATATGATTGTGTTCAATGGTGGAGCATGCTGGAGGGGCTGGATTGCTGACTGATTTTCCTCGTCCTTATTCCGCCCTTAGAATGGGGGAACACAGAAATGGGGAAGGGTTGGTTATCAGCCAGAAAGCAGGAACATTGGAAAAATCAGACATAATCAGTTTGAAAGAATGTAACCAGTAGGGTCTCACAGTAACCAGTGCAGGGTCTTCAACTATTTACCATCTATATCCATGAGCAAGAGAAGTGGAACAAATGTACTGTAACTAAGGTTGCCAATGGAACTAATCTAAGCAGGAAATTAAAATATCAATGGAAGTTATAGAGTTTGTAAATGCATATGGACCGGTTAATCCAAGGATAAAAGTTTGGCAGGTGGGATTTAACGTCATATATAACTTGTCATTTTCTTCCAGGGAGAACGGCAGGCTGTATTTTACTGAAATACAGAGAGATTACAGGACTTGGTGATAGCGTGTGTACTGGAGGGTTCACTCTGAGCCATTGAGACATGGCAAATGTTGCTCCATCACCCTGCTCGCCTGCTGCCTGATGTTTCCAGCGGGCCTATTGCTCTCATCCACCAAATATATCCTCCATCACTTAATGACAACACTGATGTTGAGATCTGAGAGATGATGGAGCCGTCACCCACTCCTGCCTGGAAAGTTCAAGAACATAGAAGCTGAATTAAATGTGACCCTAAAAGCCACTGGAAGCACCGTCCTCCCCCGGGTGTGAAGTCGGAGATCATGTTGAAGGAGGTGACACCGCACTGTGACCAGTTCCTTATTCAATCAGTGTCCCCTCACACTCTGTTCCTGGGTTAAGTGGAGCTTGGAAAGCTGTTCCTAGAAAACCCGAGGTGGATACAGCAGATCCCTTTCCCCAGACACACGCACTGCGTGGTTTCAGACCTTCCCCTCTTGGCAGCCTCTGCTCCATTTGTTGTTCATGTTACAGAACCAGATGCTGTAACTACAGTCCCCATGCTCCATCCAGACTTGGGTCACCAAATGCTCAGGTCTCCCTGAATGTCTGAGGCAGCTCACAGTGCAACGTCCAGCAAATCATCCCCAGCCCCTGTACTAACATTTCAATAACAGGTGTCAGTCCTGAGCCCCTCAGTTGCAAGTTCGATGCCTGGTACTTAACAATAATACTTGGGGGGCTTCCTCGTGTAACTGGCCGAATGATCATCTGAGAGGGACAAACACAGATGTTCAGTGAACAGGCACAGAACAAGGTTCAAAGCTGCTGGGACCCCCTGTCCAACATGGAGCACTACATGGGACACACCGGGAAGTGAACAACAGCCGAACACATCCTCCACTATCCATGGAGCACCATATGGGACACACCAGGAATTGAATAGCCCTCGACACACTATTTCATTGTTGCTGAGCTACACAGTGCCAGCTCTTGATACATTAAGGATCCAAATGGGACCAACAGCCGTGAAGTATAGAAGAGCATGAGCCATGCACTTTGCACATTGTTTCTGAACTTCATAATTACGTCCCGGGGGATTCAGGGATATGAGCACCAACGGTCAGGTTAAGGTACAGAAAGACGGATATTCGTGTTATATTTGGATGTTTATTTGATCAACAAGTTGAATAAACATGGCTCCTCTCAGAGAAATGTGATTAGTTGGAGGAGTCAGACGCTGGTATGTCCAATATCAAGAATAAGAACATAAAATAAATATGCTGACAGATCAGCACAAATGGTCAGTTATGCACGATATCAAATTAAACTCACAGAATAAGACATCATAATCCAGATGAGATATCTATTCAGCGTGAAGCACTGTACAGACGTGGTTAGTGTAGTGCTCACTACAACCCAGCAATCTGTACAGACTGTGCAGAGTGCATCAGTCCACGGGGAGCTGTGCAGTGAATAACTCTGTAAGCCTGGTGAATTTACCCTTCCAGAAAGTAGAGCTGTGTCCACCATCCCAGTGCATTGCCTATTAATACTGTGTTTGATCACTGCCCACTGTCGGGAAACTTGCAGCCCATGCTGGAAGTGACAGGATGTGTAACTCCCATCCATTTACAGCTCCATATCTTCATTGTGCCAGGCACTTTAGAACATCTAGTCAGGAGAAGGATGAAGCTTACATAAGGTTGAGGAGGCAAGGGTTAGGCAGGGCTCCAGAAGGTTGCAAGGTAACCAGGAAGGAACTGAAGAATGAACTCAAGAGAGATAAAAGTGTGCATGATAAAGCCTTGGCGGGTACGATTAAAGTAAAACCTGAGAAGTTCTACACTTATGTGAAGAACAAGAGGATGGCCAGAGTGAGGGTAGGGCTGATCAGGGATAGGAGAGGGAACTTGCGCCAGGAGTTGGAGGAAGTAGGGGAGGTTCTTGCTGAATGTTTTGCCTCAGTATTCACTCATGAGAGGGACCTTGATGTTTCTGAGGACAGCATAAAACAGGCGGATATGCTAGAACAGGAGGATGTGCTGAAAAATTTGAGAAACACATGGATAGATAAGTTTATTTGGCCAAACAGGATATGCCCTAGGAGACTATAGGAAGTGAGAAGAGATTGCTGCGCATTTTGCGATGATCTTTGCATCCTCACTGCCCACTGGAGTCGTGCCAGATGGCAGGAGGCTGGAAAAAATTATTCACTGGTTCAAGAAAGGGAGTAGGGATAATCCTGGGAATTATTGGCCAACCAGTCTTATACCAGTGACGGGCAAAATATTGGAAAGGATTTGAGAGACAGTATTTATGATTACTTGGGAAATTATAAATGATTAGAGACAGTCAACATGGCTTTTGTGAGTAACAGGTCATGCCTCATAGATCTTATTGAATTCCTTAAGGATGTGACAAAACATGTTGATGAATTAGAGCAGCACATATATGGATTTAACAAGGCGTTCGAAAAAGTTATCCATGGTAAGCTCATTCACAAAATAAGGAGGCATGTCTTAAAGGGAGATCTGGCTGTCTGGATACAGAATACAGAAGGTGGTGGTAGATGGAACAGGTGCAGCCTGGAGCTTGGTGACCAGCTTGATGATCTGTTCTAGCACCTCTGCTCTTTGTGTTTCTTTTTTTTACAAGAGAATTGGATGACGAATTGGAAGGGTGGGTTCATAGGTTCGCCAATGGCACGAACTTTGGTGGAGTTGGTGGTTAATATGGAGGGCTGTTACAGGTTGCAACAGGACATTGACAGAACTGAGCAGATGAGTGACACATCGAGATAAATCTGGAACTGCGGGATCTTGTTGTCCAAGTCTAAAGATTCTCAAATTTGCCATCCAGGCTGATGATGTTGTTTAGAAGGCGTATGTGTGTTGGCTTTCACAGCTGGGGAGATCAGTTTCAGAGCTGTGAGGTTTTGCTGCAGCTCTATAATCCCACCGTTTAAACCACTGTGATGAAGTTGAATGCTGTTCTGCATTGAGAGCTTGCAAGTACTTGTCATATGACTAGTTAATATTTTCAGAGTGTACTGGACAATTGAAACCATGTAACATTTGGCTGTGAAACAGATATTTTGAGCTTTGGTTACTCTTTTGAAACCTATTCGAATTTAAACAATCAAGTTGAAATTATGTACCATTATACTAAACCCAATCGATTTTAAATTTAGTGTTTTGTCAATATCAAACCAAAGAGATAAGCTGATGTTGACGGAGTAAAGAGGCACGCATTTTGAAAGCTAGACAGAGAGTAAACTACCATCGTGAGAGTCTGCCATGAACAACATTCTCTGTGCAAGATAATGGTTTTGGACGAAAAACTCTTGCATTAAAAGACAGAACATGACCCAAGGAGATATTCAGTGGAAAGAAGGAGGACATTGGAGACTGCAGCCACTCTCTGGTTTATGTAATTTTAGCACAGTCTTTCTTTAATTGGAAGAGTATATTGTTCAAGATGGAAGAAGTTAACAAACAGTTCAGAGAAAGCGAAGCTTAGAGTTGGGAATAACTGTTGTTCAATATTCACTTTTAGAATTAAAGAATGCCTTGATATTATTTTCTATTAAGTATTGGAATTTGCGAGCTCTCTGTCAATCGACTTTAACAGATTATGAGCGAGGTGAGCTTTTCTGCGTGTTTGGTTTCATTAGCAGAAAGGTTCATCGCCGTGTCATAACACTACACCTGTAATACCATGTTGTGGTCACCTCATTAAAGGAAAGAGGTGGAAGCTATAGAGAGGATGCAGAGAATTACCTATGGAACGGCAGAAAGATTGACACAAGCCACACAGTGCGAGTGAAATATTGAGAAAGCTACCACGTGTAAAATAAACAGTGGCAGATTCCCGATGTCTATATAAACGTCAGTGAGTGTAGTGCGTCTGTATTGACGACAGGGTATCTGTGTGTGCATGTGCATCTGTGTATCAGTATTTGTCTTTGTGTGCCTGTATTAGTATATGTGCTACTGCATCAGTCTTCGTGTGTGTCTGTGTATCTATATTCATCTCTGTGTGTCTCTGCATGTCTGATTTTGTCTCTGTGTGTATCTGCGTTTCTGCATTCATCGCTGTGTGTATTGGAATGTCTTTATTTCTCTCTGTGCCTAACTGCGTGCCTGTATTTGTGTCTGTGTGGATCTGCATGTCTGTATTCGTCTCTGTGTGTATTTGACTGTCTGTATTCACCTCCGTGCGTATCTGTGTGTCTGTATTCATCTCTGTGTGTATCTGTGTGTCTCTATTTGTCTCTGTGTATCTCTGTGTGTATCAGCGCGTCTGTTTTCATCTCTCTGTGTATCCGTGTGTCCTTATTCATCTCTGCGGGCAACTGTGTGACTCTATTCGTCTCTGTGTGTATCTGCGTGTCTCTGTGTGTATCTGCGTTTTGTATTGTCTCTGTGTGTACCTGCTTGTCTGTATTCATCTTGCGCGTATCTCTGGGTCTCTATTCGTCTCTCTGTCTACCTGTGTGTCTCTGTGTGTATCTGCATATCTGCATCCGTCTCTGTGTGCATCTGCGTGTCTGCATTCATATCTGTATCTGCGTGCCTGTATTCGTCTCTATGTCTATCTGCATGCCTGTATGCATATCTGTGTCTGAATGTATGTGTTCGTCTGTATGTCTATCTGCATGCCTGAATTCATCTGTGAGTATGTGTGTGTCTGTATTCGTCTCTGTGTGTATCTGCGCGCCTGTGTTTGTCTCTGTGTGCACCTTTGAGTCTGTGTTCATCTCTGTTTGTATCCTTGTGTCTGTATTCATCCCTGTGGGCATCTGTGTGATTCCATTCGTCTTTTTGTGTATCTGCGTGTCTATATTTGTCTCTGTGTGTATCTGCGTACCTGTATTCATCTCTGTTGTGTATCTGCCTGCCTTTATTTGTCTCTGTGTGTATCCGTGTGCCTGTTTTGTTTCTGCGTGTCGCTGCACGTCTGTATTCGTCCCTCTGTGCGCCTGTGCATCTGTATTCATCTCTGTGTCTCTGTAGTTGTCTCTTTGTGTATTTGCTTGTCTGTTTTCATTGCTGCGTTTTGTCTGCGTGCCTGTATTCGTCTCTGTGTGTATCTGTGCGTCCATGTGCACAGCGGATCTGTCAGCAATCTCTGGTGTTTATAGTGATGCAATGTCCCCCTCTGCTGGACTTCACACACCTCTGCGTTGACAGCACTGCAGGGTGTCAACCATTTGGGATTCAGTCTTGGAGGGAGGGGGAGGGACGCAGCTCATAGCGCCATCCAAACTGACAGAACCATCTGCACACTCACACCCACAGTTTGGTATATGGAGGATTGTAATCGTACTGAGGACCCTTAGAGTGGAGAATGTCCATGTAAAGTTATGTCTATGGTCGCTCTGCAGTGTGGAAGTGGTTTGTCTTTGAAGATTATTCATGACACAGAGTGCACAAAGTAAAGAGTATTTCCACCGCAAATGCATCCAAGCAAGGTTGACGGAACCATTTGTAAGTCGATGCAGAGATTATATTGCACGTTCATTATCTTGAAATGTTTTACAATATACTCCTACAAATTATAATGAGAAAAGATTGAAAAGTCCTGAAACTGACAGTGGTGGTGATAATATCTCAGGAACGATATCGCTAGGTATCAGACGAAACTGCTATGTGCTTCCAAAGATGTTATTTGAAAAACCAAACAGCCGTGCAATGTGAGAGATTGACAGTATTTGATGTTCTCTGAAAGAAACAAAAATCTGACACTAGTGCAAAGGCATGGGGAGGCGAGCAGAGGGTGGCATTGTATAACTGTAAACTTATCAGGGTCAGGCGTAGCGGTGTGGGGGGTGGTGAAGAGTTGATCTCAATTTCAATGGATTTAACCCAAAAAATGGCAAGACCTCGTCTCACGGAGATACACACAAACATACACAGACACGTTAAACACACAACACACATACATGCTGATATGGACATACAAAAACAAACACACACACTCCTGCACACAGTTTCTTTAAGATAAGTTGAATAAGCTTTTCATTAATTCGGGAATCAATGATCATTTGGCGAAGGTAGTAGAATGTAGGTGAGAAACATTTCAGCTGTAATCAAATGGCACAGCAGATCCAATGGGCTAAGTGGCCTGATTCTGTTCCATTTTCCCATTTTCAGGAGAAAGTCGCTTTCAAAGGTTGAATTTGAATGCAGATTACAGGGTTTAAGGTAGGATTCTTGGCAGTGTGGAGGAACAAAGGGATATTGGGGTCCATGTCTATAGATTCCTCGAAGTTGCCAAAGCCTTCAAGGTGATAGGGCTGTTAAGAATGTGTATGATGTGTTGGCTTTCATAAGCTGGGGAATTGATTTAAGAACTGCGAGGTTATGCTGCAGCTCCATGAGGCCTGATTAGACCACACTTGGAATGTTGTGTTGAGTTCTGTTCGCCCCATTAAAGAAGGATGTGGAGGCTTTAGAGAGGGTAAAGATGGGAGTTACCAGCACGTTACCTGGCCTGTAGGGTATGTCTTATGAAGAAGGTTTGAGGGAGCTTTAACTTTTCTCATTAGAGTAAAGAGGAATGAACAGTGACTTGACAGAGGTGTGCAAGATGATGAGAGGCACCGATAGAATAAATAAGTAGAGTCTTTTTCATAGGGTGAAAATGGTTAACACGAGGAAAACATAATTTTAATGTGATTGGAGGAAGGTTTGGGAGATATGTCAGAGGCAGGTTGTTTACAAAGGTAGTGATAGGTGCATGGAATGCACTGCCAGCAGTGGTAGTAGAATCAGCTACATTAGGGATATTCAAGTAACTCTTGGATAAGCACATAGATGATAATAGGATGAAGGCTCTGCAATTTAGTTTAATCTTAGAGTAGGATAAAAGATCGGCACACCATTGAGGGCTGAAGGGCTCTTACTGTCCTGTAATGTTCGATGTTCGTTGTTCTAATTTCTTGAACTCCTGTGAAAATATTGTACCTGGAATTCCTTTAACTTCAGTAGAGGTTAACCTGGTCAGTATTTAATTGTCGAGGGTTAATGGAAATTTGACGAGGTTTGAGGGGGGTGGGGGAGATGGTCTATATTTGTTCGTAACTGTTGTGTCAAAAGGATGATGATTGGTTTGAGGGGAACTCATTTTGATAATAAGAGCATTCCTATTTCAGACTGGGAAAGGGATGTTCCTTTCTCTTTAGGATGATGCGATCTGTGTTCTTCTCATGCCCAAGGAGCAGTGAAGACTGGGTTCATGAAAATACTCAAGGATGAGTTAAACAGATCGTTGTTGAACAAGAGAATCAATGTTTGCTGGGAACAGACAGGAAAGGGATGCTTAGTTACAATCACATCGACAATGTCCATTCTGAATTGTGCAGCAGGCTCGAGGGGCTGAATGGCCACCTGCTGCTCTTGCTTCATGTGTTGTTCACTCACTCAACCCCGCGATGTTGTTACAGGAGGTGAGGAAGATCACATTCAGCCATTCAGGATCGAATCAATGTGACATGAGGAGACCTTTCTGCCCCTCTAAGGATTTACAAAGGAATAGGATGAAGCTCTTCAGTCATTTGAGTGCATTACGCAGAACAAGAGGAAACTGAAAAATAAATATACTCAGTAGCTTTAGAAGCTTTGCGAAGATGTTTCACTGTACTTGCTCTTGGAAAGAAGGCCTTATTCTGTCATACAGCACGGAAACAGATCCTTCGGTGTACCATGTCTATGCTGACCAGATGTCCTAAATTAATCACGTTCCACTTGCCAGCACTTGGCACATATCCCATAAAACCTTCGTGTTCGCTCAAATAGCTTCATTGAAATGGCTTTAAATACTGTAGCTGTCCCAGCCTCCAACATTTCCTCTGGCAATTCATTCTATACACTCTGTGAGAAGTTTCAACTTTTGCCCCTTTTAAATCTTTCTCCCCTCACCTTCAATCGATGTGCTCTAGTTTTGGACTGCTCTAAGCTAGGAAAATGTTCTTGGATCTTCACCATTTCCTTGCTCCTCATGATGTTATAAACCTCTATAAGGCGAGAACACTTCAGGATTGAGAACGAGAGGCGTTCGTATTGAACCACATAAGATATTGAGGAGAGTGTATCTGGTGCATAGCCTATGGACATTTTCTCTGGTATGGGAGTCTAGAACTGAGGATTCAAATTTAAGAAAACAACATGTATATGTTATATAGTCTTTTCAAAACATAAGAAAACAAATACTATGAAGACATGATTTTATTGGACAAAAATATGAGGTCACATACAAATGCATCTTCATTAAAACTCCTACACGAAGCAGAGAACAGGGACAGAGTCATACAGTTCCGAGAATGTTCAAGGAGGCCTCACGTGGTTCAGTTTGATCTTCAGATAACATTATTGTATATTTCTGCTCAGAGATGGAAAAAATGCAACATGCTGGAGAAGCCACTGCTTATTGCTCCCTTTCTTTCCTTGTTCCTTCTCGCAGCAAAGTATGAGAGGTGAAACCTGTTCAGTCATCTTTATCATTCATGTAGGATTACTGTTGAGGAATCATTGGCATCTCCCTACTGCCTAAAATCAAAGGTAATTCAGCCAAATCCGACTGTTCCAGGAATAAATCATGCTTGTGTGAGCAGAGCAATCTCAGAGGCAGTATAACATTTAATTATATTACTTTTGTCTTGAGTTTAACTATTGCTTGGACGAAGCTCTTTCAAGCTGATACTTTGCAGCTTTTTTTTCCTGCTTGTATTTCGGCATGTGTATGTGTGTGTCTGTGTGCACTTGCGTGTATGAGACACTGTGTATGTCTTAATGTGTGCGTCTGTGTGTATGCACAGACTGCATCTCAGTATGCGTTCAAAGATTAATGTATATATTTGTCCAAACTGTTTGCCATTTATTTTTCCATCTTAGCTTTGAGTAACTTTGCTTTGGTGAATTACTTTTGCAAATGTAAAATATCGAACTGACTTGTCCCCAGCAAAGAAGGTGACCTAGTCTGAGACTTATATCATTGGTCATATCACCAACCGGGTTACATTTAAAATTTATCATGATCACTGGAGGAACGGGACGAGAAAATGAAAGAGTGGTCCGTCCAACCCCTGTCTGAACATGGATGAGGAGAATTTCACAATATGTTGTTTGAGTGGGAATGCTCTTTCCCAGAAGTTTGTGGTGCCTGTGTGTTTGCATTTAGTCAAAGCATTTAGATATTGGAGAGTAAAGGACAATGAACTACAGATATGGAAGTGGGGTTGAGGACACATCCAGATCAGACACGACCTTACTGCCTAGTTGAGAGTGCTTAAAGTGTCTAATGACACACTCCTACTTCTCAGTCCTACGTTCCTATGTTCCATTCAGTTCCTCAAAACTGCAAGACAGGAGCATTTGGAGTTCATTTATTCCGATAACCTGGTGCAGAGAAACAGAAGAGAACATTCACTGACTGAAGACTCGAGAGTGTAGCGCTGTAAAAGCACAGCAGGTCAGGCAGCATCCGAGGGGCAGGAGAATCGCCGTTTCTGAGCATCAACTTCTGCCAGAAACGTGGTTTCAACAGAATACAAGGACGCTATTCAATCCATTGAAACTATTGGATAAGAATAGGGGTAGCCCATTCAGACCCTCCTGTCTATTACCTAAGGAGGGAAGGAATGTAGTCAGCACATCGAGATGTTAAACAGGAACCGGAGTCGCCAAGTCAGGTCCTTGAGCTGCTTCCAGATGACCAGGAGTTGGCCATTCAGCCTATCGAACCACGTGTACAGAAATAGGAAGATGTCTTTGATGCCCCAACATGACAAAGAGTGAATCAGAGTCTACACAGATAGACTGCTCTATGTTGTTCCTCCTGGTTCCTTTGCTCGTGGTACATATGTGTCACTTTAACTTGATTTGCTGAACGTGAGAGGGAAAAGTGAATGGTTTGTGTCAAGTCTCAAGGAAATGCCTTCTATCTCCGAGAAGACATTATTGTACTCCTATAGAGGGCAGAAGCTGGTGGGAATGATGAACTATTTCAGGAGTAAGGCATTAAGGCTGCTGATAGATTTATGAACAGTGCAGAGACACACATCAACTGCACATTGAGACGGTGAGAATTCATTCAGAGCCTGGAGATCCCTCTCAACCAGCATGGGGTCTCCACACTGAAATGTGAACTATTGGGAATTACATATCATGGGGAAAATGCAATTTCTCATAAAATCAACATCTTTTTTCTGGACATAATAAATGTTAGTCCATAACCCTCAAGTTTAAATGTAATCGCCTGTTATTCTCTCGCTGTGCTACGTATTTAGCTGGATTATATTCTCATAACCTTTATCAGTTAATTATCGTTTACACAATGTAATTCAATAATTTGCTTGCAAAGGTGGAAACATCTTATTGCACAGTTTGTATGCCTTTTTTTTATATTTGTTGTAGCCTTAGCACAAAAGTACGTGTTTTGTTTACTGAACAGCATTAGGCAACTATCTGTGTGGCGTTTGCACATTGTCCCCGTGTCTGTGTGGGTTTTCTCCGGGTGCTACGATTTCCTCCCACAGTCCGAAGATATGCAGGTTAGGTGAATTGGCCATACTAAATTGCCCATAGTGTCAGGGGTGAATAGAAGGTAGGGAAATGGGTCTGGGTGGGTTACTCTTCGGACGGTCGATGTGGACTTGTTGGGCCGAAGGGCCTGTTTCCATGCTGTATGTAATCTAAAAAAACAGTGACCTGTTTATCGGGATTCAAGGGTCAGACACAGTATGTATTTTTAATGGGCTAAGAAACAGAAAGGAATAGAAGGCAGTGACCGTGGAAACTGATGAGGAGAAAAGCTACATCCCCCCAGTCCCCAATGACTTCTTGACAGACAGAATAATATCAAATGCAGAGAAAGAAACAGAATATATTCGGAAGAAGGAATTGCAAATGACAGTGTAAATAAAACAGGATAATTTGAAATGAAATGGCCGAACAATGATTGATCAGTGTGTGTGTGTGTCTGTGCGTGTGTGTGTGTCTGTGTGTGTGTGTGTGTGTCTGTGTGTGTGTGTGTGTGTGTGTGGGTGTGTGTGTGTGTGTGGGTGTGTGTGTGAGTGTGTGTGGGTGGGTGTGTGTGTGTGTGTGTGTGTCTGTGTGTGTGTGTGTCTGTGGGTGTGTCTGTGTGAGTGAGTGAGTGTGTCTGTGTGTGTGGGTGGGTGTGGATGTGTGTGCGTGCATGCGTGTGTGCAGATTCATAAGACTGTTCATATGTGTGCACCATATTCAGAATGAACAAGAAAGATATATTTAACAAAAATGATGCAAGTGATGTACAAAATTTATAAAACATTAACATGTTATTTAGTCTTCAGCTGAGGTGTTATGTTCTCCTTCTTTCAATGTACACTCTGCCTCCTGCCTCCTCCTTGCATTCCCAGACCTAATCTCTAATTCTTATCAGGATGTATGTTATAAATTCCTGCTTCTTGTGTTCCAATTTATTTCATTTAATTGGGAAACATATACATTGGCCTGCTGGGTTCTGTAAACAGCTGTTGCCTGTCATATTGCTGGAGATAAAAGTTCTGGCATCAGACCCACATTTCAACATATTAATCTGTTGCACATACACTGTACAAAGGACCACAACACACAGGACTTATGAAACCAAATACAGAAGTACACCTACATCTATCAGTCATGTAGACTTCTCTATTTTTATATCTCCATGTCTATATTCTCTCTCTCTCTCTGTCTCTCGATTTCTTTTTTAATCTAATTAATAAATCGTTCAATCGCTCTTTCTGTCCCATGCCTCAGACTTCCCTCCTTCTGTTTACATCTTTTGCTCACTTTTGAATGTGATGTCTTATAAGTGAGTAATGTAACTATAAGACATGAGGGAGCAGTTGGCCAGAGTTAGTTGGAAGAGAAGCTGAGCACGGGAAGATGGTGAATCAGCAATGGCAAAGGTATCTGGAGATAATTCAGCACCACATCAGAAACTCATCCCAAGTAAGAAGAACAATATTCAGCAGAAGACAAGTCAGCCGTGAGTGATAACAAACTCAGGGAAATAATAAAACAAAATAAAATACACACAACGTTGTGAAAATTATTGGGAATCCAAGGGATTACGAAGTCTACAAATTCCAGCACGGATAACTAATAACCGCAAATGGGAGGAGAGGGTGAAATATAATATTACGGTTATTAATCATGTAAAAGAATAATGAAAGCGATTATTAGATAGATAACAAGGAAGACAGGGAGTAAAAAAACAAACAAAGGACTGTTGGAAAATGAGGCTTGAGTAGTTATGGGAAGCAATGGAATGGCAGAGGAATTGAATAGATACTTTACATCAGTCTTCACGGTGGAAGACACCAGCAAAATGCTTGAACTTCAAGACAGTCAGGGTATAGAGGTGAGTATACTGACCTCAGTAAGGAGGAGGTGCTGGGGAAGGTGAAGTTGAATCAATCGGCGAGACCAGTTGGACAACAGCTCATAGTTCTAAAGAGATATCGAAAGTAATTGTGGAGGCATTGCTGGTGATCTTTCAGGAAACTTTGGAGTGAGGGAGGACTGGTAAATGTAACCTCCCCGTTTAACGAGAGAGGGACACAGAAGACAGGAAATTATAGAAGGACTTATTGGATCTTTGGGCTTATGAATAGATGTGTGGAATATAAGAACAAGGAAGTTGTGAAGTATATTGGAAATGGTGTGATTAAGCTACAGCATAGCAAGAGTTACGTTTAAAATGCCATTGTGAACATCAAAGATGAAAGTCCGGTTAAAACAAAGGAAATCAGTTCAAAGCAGACAGGAGAATTAGTGACAAAAAGACTGTTTCCTAGATCCTGCAGTGAGATGTTGAGATAAACTTGTCAGTAAACAGACAACAAGGAATGCATGAAAAGCACAATAAAATTTGTTGCTGATAAGGTCTCAACGTGCAACAATGTAGCCAATACATATGAAGCTGAAAAAGCACAGCAAGTGAGACAGTATCCGAAGAAGAGGAAAGTCAACGTTTCAGGCTGAAAGACTTCATCAGCATTGGGGTGAGTGAAGGGGAACCGCGAAGTAAATAGAGGGAGGGGCGTGGGGCTAGTGGAAGGGTAGGTGGAATGGCGATAGGGGGATGCAGGCAGGGAATTATTGTGATTGGTCGGTGGGAAGGGGGCAACAGATATATGAATGGGAAGGTGGACAACTTTGGTCAGGTCAGGGAAGGGGACATGGGGTAAGGCTGTGGGTAGAGAGACTTTGAAGCCAGTAAAATCAATATCGAGACCATTGAGCTGTAAGGTCTCCAGCTGAAATATCAAGTTGTGTTCCCCAGTTTCTGTTTGGCTTTACTCTGAAAGTGGAGGAGGCCAAAGATGGACCTGTTGCTGGATGAACACGGGGAGGGGAGTGATTGAAATGGATGGCAACTGGAATGCTGGGTTTCTTAAAGCGTGCAGAGAGCAGATGCTCCATGAATATTTCACTGAGTCTCCCTTTCATCTCCACAACATAGAGGAGACCACGATGGGAGTTGGAGGCGAGCTCGGTTGGCCAGATCAGTCTCTGTGTGGAGCATTAGTGCTCTGCACGAAACAAACAACCCGACTTTCCAGTTACCATTCATTTTAATTTCTACTCCCACTCGCCCGGCGACATGCCCATCCTTAGCCTGTCCACTGTCAGAGGAACACTACCTGAGAGTTTACCTTTGAAGCTGATAGCCCAAAGCCTCAATATTGATGAAGCCGCTTCAAACGCCGTCCACCCACAGCCTTCTCCCATGTCTCTTTTCCCTGACCAGACACACCTGTATCTGCTCCATCCTTCCCACTGACCAATCACAGTAACCTCATACCTGCTTGTGCCTACCACCACCATACCTACCCGCCACCCTTTCATATCCCATCACTCCATTTCTGGGCTCCCCTCCTCCTCATCAATCCTGACCAATTGATCCAAGATCAAAATAGTGCCTTTGTTGCTCCTCTGATTCTGTCTGGTCTGTTGTGTTTATTCAGCTCCAAGTTTATTAACTCTGGCCTCCCGCACCTATAGTACTTCCTCTCTCCAAGCTGTGGAACCAGGTGGTCCACATATAAGAAGAAATAATTTTGGACATTTGAAAAGATCGTGGATACATTCGTTATTTCATAACAACCCAATACACACCTTCCAGATGAAGCAGCATTTCATTTGCACTCTTTCAATCCAGATTCGGCATTGCTGCTCACAATGCAGTCTCCTTTACATTGGGGAGACCAAACAGAAGCTATTTTGAGGAACACTCCACTCTGTCTGTGGGAATAACCCTGACCTTCTCATTGCTCCCCATTTCAATAACGTACCTTGCTGTCATGCTAACATTTCAGTCCGGGGCTGCTGTAATGCACCAGTGAAGCACAACTCAACCTCGAGTAACACTTCACTTTAGACCTTGGTACGTTCTATCCTGAAGGAGTCTTTATTCAATTCCATACTTCCACAGCCTGACCGCATTCTGGCTGTTCTCCATTCTTCACACATTCTTCCTCCTGGTCTCCCAATGAACTTGCCCTGTTTGTGAATCGTTTGCCTTGCACTTAATTAAGGAACTCTTTCCCCCCCTCACAATCTAATTAATACTCATTTTACATTTGATTCCCTTTTACCAGAAATAAAAGTCAATTTGTCAGTGGCATTACTCCTCCACACCATCTTGTTTCCCGTCACCCCTCCTCTACCTCGGTCAAGGGAGTTAAAAGCCAATTTTCCAATCCTTTTCTGTTCTGAAGAGGAGTCACACTGGACTTGAAATGCTAACTGTGTTTCTCTGTCTCGCAGATGCTGCCACATCTGTTGTGTTTCACCAGAAATGAAAAAAACACATTTTCAATTAAATAAAATAACTCTGGATACTTGAAATCTGAAACGAGAACAAAACAAAACTGTGAGCCTTGAGGAATGGTCAGTGCACCCAAACGATTAAGTCTGCTTTCACTCCACGGATGCTGCCAGACCTGCTTAATTTCTATAGCAATTTCTGCTTTTCACCACCTTTCAAAGACAAGTGTCAACATGGCTCAAACGCCTTGTTCAACCTGGAGCGCACATACCGGGAAGTGAAAGATAACACAAGGTACCCAATTTCCGTGTCTCTGAAATGACGTAAAGCTGGCATCCCTGAAACTACAGAGTTCTTCCTGTTATTCAGGGAGAGAAACAGAGGGACACGCATTCACTCTAAACACAGAAGGTAGCGCATACTGGAAGGGAAAGGATTCAGATGATTATGTTAAAGGGTGTTGGGCAATGAGACAAATTGTAAGTGTGACACCATGGAGAGACCCTCAGTAGAATGAGAATATAAAATTGGAAGTGTGCCACATCAGAAACCAGAGTAGGCCACGGAGTACATGGCTGTTGGCTGAGTGGGACTTGGTGTGAACTGGGGGCAGAACTGTATTGGAGATATTGCAGCTCAAACTGCGTGTTCCATGTGATGCTGTAGACCACAAGAGCAACAGAAGCAAAATTATATTCAACCATAATCTGTAACTTTTTGCCTTGGATTATCCCTCAGTCTACCATTACCAATAAGTGAAGCTATGCTTCAGCGACGAGTGTGGTGAACATGCCAGGGGCAGAAATATGTGCACCTAAAACTGATGGCAAACCACACTTGACTGTTTACATTCCAAACAGCATAACTACCGTCTGATAGGGAGGGCGGACTGATTGCAAGACCAACAGATCAGTTCGAAGTTCTACAGTCCTGCAACATCCAGTCGTTAATGGATTAAACAACTCACATAAGGAGAGGACCCAACACATGTCCTCCTCCTTAATAATGGAGCAGCTCTGCACATCAGTGCAAAAGACAAGCATGTAATTATCTGCGACATACTCAGCCAGAAGTTTTGAGTCAATGATCTACCTCACCTCGTCGGGATGCCCACAGAATTACAGATGGCAGTTTTCAAACAATCTGATTCGCTCTATGTGACATGAAGAAACATATGAACACAGTAGATATGACAAAGGCAATGTACAACAAGCCGTGTTCCTGGGGAAAATTGTTTCATTCCAGTTCCAACTCTGACATCTATATGGCAATGTGGAAAATTACTCAACTATGACAAGTCCCTTAAGAGGAGAATAATTACAGTATGACCAACATCACCCCCTCAATTCCATAATGACAGTCAAATTGTTGGGAGTTCTTTTTGACAGAGTTGTCAAGCAGCACAGAAATAAACTGCTGAGTGTGGTTTGCGATAGGTTACTATATGGAGATGGAAATGTCATTGGATTTCTAATCCAGACCAGGCTAATGCTCTGGCAGCTGGTGGAAGTTAATAGCAATTAATAAAATATAGAGATCTAAAATCTTGAGTCAGTAATAATGACCTTGAAGCCAATGTCAATTATAAACACCAATTTGCTTCCCCAATGTACTTTCAGGAAGTGAATCTCCCGTGTTTTCCTGCTCTGGCCTAAAAGTGAATCCAGACACACTGACATGTGATAAACTCTTCAATGGTCTCTGAAATGGCCAAACATGACACTCAATTGTATCAGACTGCTCCGAAGTCTTAAAGGATAAAACTGGTCAGAACATCCGGCATCAGCTTCTGCATTAGAAAAGCGAAACACAGGCCTGTCAACACTGCAGAGACCTCCTTCCTAACATGTGAGAGCTTGTGACAACATTGATAGTGCTTATCCACAGATTACATAGAAACTTTGGAAAAGGCATAGGTCATTCAACACAGTGACCCTCCTACGTTCGTGTCATGGCCGAGAATCTCCTCACTGCATTTCTCCTACAGCAGACTGAGATATATTGTGATTGATTCCGTCAACCAAATGTTTGAGATGTTTGCGAATAACTGGGAGCCAAGGTCATAATACTGAGATACTCCACGAGCTTTCATCTCCAATTAAAGGATCCATTTATTCCTGTTTTTCCGGTCCAAGTGCTCCTTTGCTGGCCTGCTTTCTTTTTCTTATTTTCTCCTCCACTTTTCTTTTTGTAATTTACTCACCTAAAGCCGGAATCAGGGTTTGGACCTCAGGCTAAGGCCAATGCGGAGGAGAGTGAGTCCTTACTTTTCCGGAGTAAGCACATGACCTGGTATTGGCAGCTGCAACATCAGCAGAGTCAACGTGAGTGAGATAGGGCCCAGAAGCATAAGGTGATGCCTGAAGATTGGAGACGTGTTGTTGATTTGGTCCTGCACTGGTTGTGGAGAAGAGGATAGTGGAAGGCCATGATGTAACATCGATGAGATGGGCCCAGCAGTAAGAGACAGGTCTCTGACATTGGAATGGCCTGGCAGAGGAGACAATGAGCTAGTGATTGAGGAGTATCTGCCCAGTGGCAAAGATGGTGCCTGAGGATCGGAAACTTCGATGTTGCTGTGGTCTGGTGTATATGGGGTTGGAGCTGTCATGAAGGAGTTGAGTTACAGAGGTGGTCGATGATGAGGAGCTGTCTCACAACCCATAAACTCTCTTCAGGGTGTATCCTCTGTTTATTCCACTGTCTTTAATTATTCAAAATGGCACCATTTTGTGGTAACAAGTGAAAGCATTTCACTGTATTTTATAGTCTTTCTCCTGCAAAATACACCTGGTCATAAAATCAAAATCAAAAACTTTTACTCACTCTTTCCTCCCATTCTGTAACCATGTCCAAATATTTGCACAATCCCAAAGGAATATGATTTTGCACACTGTGTTTGGGAATTCAGCAACAATCTTTCTGGAAATCCCCCTCGTAATCTTATCCTTGTGAATCACCTCTCCCTCAGCCTTCTCTGCTCCAAACTAAACAACCCGAGCTTATCCTGCTTCTCTCCATAGTTGATATGCTCCATCCCAGGGGGCATCACGGTGAATCTCCTCTCCACCCCTCCACTACAATCACATCCTTCCTGCAATATGGCTCCCAGAACTACGCACAGTGTTCCAACATGGCCTAACCATAGATTTGCACAGCTTTTACAATCTATACATCGGTGAATGAAGGCTCTGCCTATGGTTCCCTCTGCCTTATTAACTAACATATTAACCTCAGTCAAAAAGTATATTGCTGGAAAAGCACAGCAGATCAGCCAGCATCCGAGACGCAGAAAAGTCGACTTTTTGAGAATATGCTTTTCATCAGGAATGTGGCCACCAAATCCTGATAAAAAAGCTTATGATCGAAACATCGACTCTCCTGCTCCTTGCATGCTGCTTGACCGACTGTGTTTTACATGAACTACACTTCTTAATTTTGATCTCAAACATCTGCAGTCCTCATTTTTTTCCTAACCTATTACCATGTGCCGTCACACTCAGGGGTCTGTGGAGGAACACCCTCTCAGCTTCTTAGTGTGCTGCCATTCATTGTATACCCCCATGTTTGGTTCCTTCTTCCAAAGTGCATTACCACATGTTTATCAGGGTTTCATTCCATCTGATTATCTGACTATTCCATCTGTATCTTCCAGTAACATAAGGCCTTCCTCCCCAATGCCAACCACCCGGCCAAAATTTGTGTCAAATACAAACTTAATTAGCACACTACCTCACACACACACCCCACCCCGCTAACACATTCACATTTATGAATACCACAAATAATAAGATACACTACACTGATCCCTGTGGTACATAGGGGACACTGGTCTCCAGTCACACAAACAGCCTTCCTCCACTACCCTCTGTCTCCTGTGAATAAGATAATTTTTGATGTAACTCACTAAGTTATCCTTGATATCATGACTTCTATTTTATCAGTTTCACATATGGGGCTTTGTCAAAGGTCTTGCTGAAAAACCACAAGAACAACTTGCTAGAAAACAGACAATAACACTCACTTGGTATGACTTCCCTCCTATGACGTCATGCTGACTCCCCCGGGTCAAACCTTGCCTCTGCAAATAGAGATAAATTTTCTCCTTTCTTATTTTCTCCAGCACTTGCCATAACACGGATCTAAAACTGACTGGTTAACAGTCAGTCTATTTTAACCATCATTCCTGTAAAGTGGGATCATATTCGTTGTTTTTCAATCATCTGGCAACTCCAACTTCCCTGTGGCCAGATTCGACTCAAAATTTTAGTCAGCGCCTTTTCTCCTTTGTCTCTAACAGCAGCCTGTAATGCAACTTATCCAGACCTGGCAATCAGTCCAATTTTACACCAGACAAAGCCTCCAATCCCTGCTCCCATCTTATATCAGTCTGTTCAAGAGCTTCCCAATCTATCTTCTTGAATTCTGTCCCTGCATCCTCCTTCTCCAAGTAAAACAGATATGGAGCTTTCATGTAAGAATCGATCAATGTTCTCCAGCTTTGCACAAAGAGTGCTCCCTTGATCGCTAATCGGCCCTAGTTGTGTCCTGGTTATTCTGTTCCGATTGATATACATGGAAAACATCTTGAGATTCTTCATAACCTTGCCTGGCAACCCTTCTCCATGCCCCTGTGTCAGTCCGTCTCTCTGTGTGAGCTTTCTAAGCTTCACTGCAATCTCATTTCATTTTTGGCAATCACCGGAGAACACAAACTGAATTTCTCCATCAGTTAATCTTGCCTCTAATAAAATAGACATGACATTAACTGTTTAGTTTCTGTGTAATTTCCAATTCTCTGCAAGAAACTATCTTGTGTGGATATTCCCCAATCCACACGTGGCTTGACCTTCACCTTCCCATCAAGTATAGAGATAAGCGTTTGGACATCCTAATGTATCTTTTTAGCTTGCATTTTTTTTATTATTTCATTATCAGTTCATTGGTCCTCAAATGTCTCTGAATCCATGGCTTACAACAATATCTGACAATTTCCGGAGCTGCTTCCTTTGATCTAATGCAATCTTTAACTTCTTTCGTTAACTACTGCTAAGTCACCTTACCCCTTTGCTGTTTGAACTGTGGTGGACATGTGTATATTGTACATTTTAAGGGGTTTATTAAACAACAACCATTGCCTGTCTTCCAGTAAAACTTTTTCATGTACTTCTCCAATTCACTGAATCTAATTTTAGCCTCATACTTTGGTGAATTGCATGACTCAGGTTTATAACCACGGTTTCAAAAATAACTGGTTTGCTTTCAGATGTCATATATAATTCAATATATTATAACTACTATTCCTGAAACCTCCTTTTCAGCAGGGTGTTCAGTTAGCTCTTCTGATCACATAATATCATTTTCAAATCAGCCTCACTCTACCTCAGTACTCAACATACTGTTAAAGGAAACCATCTCAAATACGCCAATGAAATCAATTTTTCCAGCATTATTATTCACGTGGGTTACCACAGTTTAGGTGTAGCTTGAAACTGTTCATTTTTACTGCGGTACCCACAAACCTGGATATCTAATTTCCTGTTTTATATCATACCCAACATTTGTATTGCAATTTTCACTTTGACATATAACTTCCATCAATCTTTTCTTCTCCTTGCTGTTCCTAAGCATCACCTTACTAGATTCTGTGGAATCTGAGTGATGTGGCCTCTCGAGAGATTAATGGTAGATTCAGATGATATATTTGTTGAAGCCTATTTGGACGTTGAGATAATCTCGTCACGTTATTCATTCTTCTCAATTGTTATTATGACATTTTCACCAGATCCCGCGTTATGCTGGTGGAGTAGAGAGGGACAATGATCTTTCAACAATGCTTTGCCTTCCCCCAGACAGTTCAGACTGCTCTAACCTGGGTGGAAACTTTACAGCAGGTTGGTAAAGTGTTGCAGATACTGTACAGGATCTTAATCAGATCACATCTGGAGTAGTGTGTACAGATTTAGCCTCCTCACTGAAGAAAGGATATTGTTATATTGGAAGCAGATCAGAGATGCTTCCTTCAACTGATTCCTGCAATGAAGTGGTTAACACACAAGGAAAGGATTATCAGGATGATCCAATATGAATTAGAGTTTACAAGAATGAAAGATGACCTTATTTTTACATAGAACACTGAAAAGAGTCCACAACAGAAGCCAATTACACAGCCAATTCCACTTATCCAGCCTGTAACACAGGAACAGCAGAATGATATTCAGGCCTTCGACGCTTTTACACCAGAACAGGACGAGTTTATTCAGCCCCTGGAGCCTGATATACAGTTACAGGAGCGGGCTAATCAGCCCCTCGAGTCTATAACACTGCACGCAGAGTAAGCCATGAGGCACCAGCATCCTGTTATGCAGCAACAGAATCAGTCCATTCAGCCTCCTCAAGTCCCTAACACAGGAACTGGAAGAGATTGGTCCACTAGAATAACAGGAGGCCATTCAGCACGAGAAATAAAGAAGGAGATACAATTATTTGAGACTTGTTATGGAAAGGTGGAGGCAATTCACCCATGTGTCTGTTGTATCTGAACAGGAGGAGACAAATCACTCCTTAGATCCCATTTCAGGAATGCAGGAGGTGATTGTTCAGTATCTCGAGCCTGTTGTGAAGGAATATGAGGAGACCCATTCAGCCCCTCAAAATGTTGTAAAGCAACAGGAAGATTTCACAATCCCTCAGAGTTCTGGCGTATTATCAGGAGGAGGCGAAGCAGATTTTGAATCTGTAAATCAGGACATTCCGGCCATCGAGTCGATAATGTAGGAACACCATGGGAATATTCAGCCCATTGAGTGTATAAACAAGGAACTGAGTGAATCCATTCAGACACTCATGCCTATTACACAGCAATTGGAGCAGTTCTTTTAAAGCGTTGTGCCTGTTTACAAGAACATGAGAAAGGAACGTAGAGGTTACAAAAAGTTAGGAATTAAGATAATCAGCTTCACTTGTCAGTAAAAGGTTGTGAGCAAACTGTTGGGAATTATGGAAAATTGTGAGAATCCATTATTAATTAATTAACAACAGGGGATTTACAAAGTAAAACCTGAATGCATCAGAATCAGCATGTTTTTTTTTAAGAATTTGTTGGCTCGAATTTTTAAAGATGTGATAAGCAAAGTAGACAATAGGAATCCTGGAAAAGTAAAGTACCTGGACTTTGAAAAGGCATTGATTAAACACTGCGCAAAATATTAAGTTGTAAAATAAGAGGACATGGGTTTGGGAGAAGGTTATTCACCTGGATAGAGGGCTGGTGAGCCAATAAAATGCAGAGAGAGGTGGAATAGTTGTTTCGTTAGTGTTTGGCAACTTTTGGAGTTCCATAGATCTCAGACCACCTGACCCGACAATTTACCATCCATTGTATTACTTGGATGAGAGGAGAGAAAACACGACAGCCACATTTTCAGTTGATACTAAAACAAATGGAAAAGTAGGTTGATGTAATGAAGATGTAGAAAAAACTACAAATGGACATGAAAAGTTTCGATGAATGAGCCAACATCTGGCAGCTAAAATGTAACATGGATAATATGGGATTAAACATTTTGATCAGAGGAATTCAACATGTTATGGAAATGGAGAGAAACGTCAGAGTGCTTTCGTGCAGAGGCATGTGGGTGTCCATGTGCGGACCACAGAAAACTCACATGCAGGTAAAGCAGGGAGTTGGAAAGGCAAGTGCAATTTCAGCATTTTCTTGTAAAGGAATAGGGTATAAAAGGAGGGAAGAAATACTGCAACTCTGCAAGGTATTAGTGAGACGGTAACTGACGTCCTGTGTTCAGGTTTGTTGTCCTGACTGCAGGATGGATATTGTTACAACGAAGGCAGTTCAGAATAAGTACATTAGATTGATTCCAGAGATGAATTTGTCATTTGAAGCAAGTTTGAGCAGTTCAGGCCGATGCACTCTGGGATTAGAAGAATGGGAGGAGACCTCATTGAGGCCTGGAGGATGTTAAAGGTGATTGACAATGTCGGTATTGAGGGGAAATTTCCTCACGTGGGGCAAACTAGAACAATAGATCATAGTTTTAGGATGAGGCTGAGCATATTTTAAACGGGGTGAAGAGAAATTACTTCTCTCAATGGGTTGTGAATCTGTGTAATTTATTGCCCTAGTGTGCAGGGGATGCTGGGACATTGAGTAAATGAATGGATATGGTGAGCAGGCAGGGAAATGGAACTGAACCGGCGATGACAACAGCCATGATTGTATTTAATGGCGGAACAGGCTTCAGTGGTTGAATTGTTCCTCTTTCTTATTCAACCCTTCTACTGTGCTCCAAAGGAACGGGGAAGGACTGGTTTTCTATCAGGAAGCAGGCACTATGGATAAATCAGTCTTAATCAGTTTGATAGAACGTAACCAGTGGAGTCACACAGGGACAACTGCTGCGTCCTCAACTCTTTACAATCGATGACAATGATCAGGACGATAGAACAGATACACTACTACTAAGTTTGGTGATGACACTAAGGTAAGCAAGACATTAAGTTATCAACAGAATGTGGAGAAAGTCTTCAAATTGATATGTACAGGTAAAGTAAATGATTAATACTTTATCAAGTGGAATATAACGGAATGTATAACCTGCCAGCATTTTCAGGAAGATTCAAAGGCAGTATGTTACTGAAATGGAGAGGGATTACACGGCATAGTCATACAGTGTGTTCTTGGGGATTCACTCTAACCCATTCAGATATGGGACGTGTGACTCCATCTGCCTGATGGTCTGTTCCCTGACATTTCCAGTGGTCCTATAGCTCTCAGTACACACAGGATATTTCGATGTGGTTGGTTGGCAGTGGGGAATGGTGAAGAAGTGGGTGTTTTGAGCCGTGTATCAAGGTGACAGCCTTCAGCCAAGAGGCTATCCTTTCTTTCCGAATGAAGACCAATGACGATTGGAATGGCTGACTGCTTCTGAATGAAGAGGTGGTGGCTACTGCCAGGACATTTGGTATTCACCAACATGATGTACTATGCATGGGCGCACTGTAACATTAATGGGGGTGCGTTCCTTCAGTTCCTGTAGCTCTCTTCATTAACATGGGGAGCCCACAGAGTCATGTACATCATTGGGAATCCTGCTATACAGAGATTACATGGATAAACCCTGCAGTTCTCTGCTGAGAGAGAAAACCATCAGCTCATCCACCACATATATCCTACTTTTCCGAATGTTGATATTGTTGGCAACATACTGGAAGATGATTGATGTGTCACCTAGTCCTATCTGGACAGTTCCAGAACATAGAAGCTGAATGAAACAGTGACTCTAACAGCCACTGGCAGCATCGCTCTTCCCCGGTGTGAAGCTGCAGCTTGTGTTGTAGGAGGTGACACCGCTTTGTGACCAGCTCCTTGTTCAGTCAGGGAACCCTCACAATCTGCTCCTGGGTTAAGTGTAGCTTGGGAAGATGTTCCTGGAAAACTCGGGGTGGACACCGCAGATCCCTTTCCCCACATACATACACTGTGTGGTTTAAGAGCTTCCCCTCTCTGCAGTCTCTGCTCCATTTGTTGTTCATGTTACACACCCAGATGCTGTAACTACATTCCCCATGCTCCATCCAGAATTGGGTCACCAAATCCTCAGGTCTCCCTGAATCGGAGGCAAATCACAGCACAATCTCCAGCAAATGATCCCCAGCCCTTCCACTAACTTTTCGATAGCAGTGGACAGTTGAAGCCCCTCAGCTACAAGTGTTATAGACCACACCAGACCCTGTCAAAGTATTTTAGGCAGGCAGCCTCGACCCTAACGTTTTCTTATTTTAAATGTAGATGTGAACTGTATGTTCCAGATGTGGTATGACTGGTCAGCCCACTCAACGTTATGCAAAATGCAATCCATTCAAAAGCATTAGTTAAAACACAATCAAAGAGAAGAACAATTTGTGATAGCTTCTCTAAAGGAACACCTATGCAAACACCAGATATGGTGCCTGCTACTAATTAACTGAGCGAATACAGGAATATTCCATAAACACACCCCCTGGCAAAAAAGGTAAATTCAGACACAAAATCTTTTGTGCAGTTCTCCAATCCAGGAGGAAGCAACTTTAAAAGAGTTTTCAGAGAGAATAGCAGCAAGGTATGATGTATTGAAACTTCCAACCCTTGTGGGACCCCGAGCAGCTTCTGAATGCTGCAGCTTAAATCAAAACGAGATATCTGGTCTGTGAGAGCTGGCCGCTGCCCTTTCATTGTTCCCACCTTTTTAATAAAACCTAAATGCCTTTTCAGTTATGTACTTAAGCTGGTTTCAGGCAGCAATTCGGAATCTCCTCCTTTAAGACCTATTTTCGTAAAAAAAAGAGAAAATAACCTTTTTTAAAATGACAGTATCGTCACAACTCCCCGTTTGAAAAAAAAACAATATAAAAAGATAGCCTCATTTTAAACCCTCTGTTCTTGCTGTTTCAGTAGGTTACAATACATATATATTTCATTGACATTAAGCATGCAAACATTCAAAACTCCGTTCTATTTCAGTCAGTTTACTTCTACCACAGAATGCCTCTCTTTTTCTTCATCCAAGTCTCGACAACTTGTCAGCATGTATGCTTTCTCGTCCTGTCACTTGTATAAATTCCAATTTGAATGGCAAAAATGATAAATCTATCCGAACAGACTGGGAGTTTCCTCCCTAAAGACTTCTCTAAAAACGTTCAGGCGTTGTGATCTATATATATATATATATATATATATCTGAGATACGTTATGGGCAATGTAAATCCTTAAATGTTGTAACGCCAACACCAAGCTCAAGGCGTCCATCCCAATTGTTAAATATTTCTGTTGCTGGTTCCATCGGTCACTGCAACCACACGTTACATTATTGAGCACTTCTCATCTCTCCAATTGTCCTCTGAATGAAATATCTCCTCATGCCTCAGCTTAAATGATTTACATACTTCTGTACCTCTTAATGCTGTAATTCCTTTACCTGCTACTCCTGTTGTATGCCAATAACCCTTACACATAGGTATATATTTTAAGAACTTGCACATTCTTCTCAAGCCTTCCCAGATGCCAAACATTGATTTATAGACCAACTGATAATCATTAACCTTTTCAGATTCTAATCATGACATTTCAACTCTCTATTCTTCCACACGAGTTCTCAAGACTGCAGGAAGTGAGTTTTTGAACTCGTCCAAAGTAAGAATCTCTCTCGCAGTTTAATAATACCCTGACTCACCTTTCAAAATTACTTTGTTTAATCCTTTCAACTCAATTACGTTTAACCAGGGACGTAATTATAGATTCTAAAACACTGTCAGTAGGCTTCTGGCACAAGCTCATGTACACTTCAGATGGCTTACTTCACCTCCTCATACTGACCAGATACCTCCTCCGATGGGGATGCAAATACCTCACTCCTTATATCAACCAGCTTTGTTTGGATCAACTATATCCACATGGTTTCTGGTCAGTGCATCCGTTTAGCCACTTTCTCAAATGAAATTGAAAAGACTTCTACATCCTTCCCATCAAATGTAGACAATGCCTGGACGTATTTAAACAGATCCCCGTCAGGACTTTGGCTACCATAGAGTTGCACATCCTCACTATCTTCCTCATCCAGCCTACCGCCTCCCTTCATCTCAACCCTGCATGGTCGACTTTCCTCTCAAATTGCGAACATTTGAAGTTGAAACTCTCTTGCTTTTTGCTTTTTTTTTCTTTCTTGTTTCTTCCTCTGCTTTTCTTTTAATTCTACTTTTAATCATATTTCAAACTGCCCCAATTTCTTTTTGTGTTCAAGCTGCCTCATCTGCAACTGAATTCTAGCCATTTCCCAAGATTCTCATGTGTTTCCAACAAAATTTAAATGCCAAGCTACAGCTGTAATTATCTCTTCTTTTCTCACAGACAAACACAAACCCAACTCCAGCTTGTATGCTAATTCTAAAAGCTTTGCCGTTTGTGAAATCTCAAACTTCACTTCTACTACACCCAGAGAAGTCTTGGAGACAGAAATAGCCATTGCTACACAAAGCACTGTACAAACCAACCGAATTCAACACCCAGACCAAAAGACGCTGCCTTTGAGCCCAAAAATCTCCCTGCGCATATTCTTCCCGTCCCCGCATTGGTTTTCTCCAGGTGTGCCATTTTCTTCCCACAACCTAAAGAAATGCAGGTTCGGTGAAATTGCCATGTTAAATTGCTGGTACTGTTCAACGATGTGTAGGTTAGTTGCACTCGTCAGGGGTAAATATAGAATAATGGAGAGGGGAATGCCTCTCGGTAATTTACTTTTCGGAGGGGTGGTGTTGAGTTGATGGGCCAAATGACCTGCTTCCACACTGTAAGGATTCTAATCCTGAAGCCAATTTGGGATTATCGATTTCGAACCGGACAAGTGTCCCCAGTTTGCTGTGGAACAGAGCAGGTTGACTTAAAATACTTTAAGATGGTAGCCTGGACGCCAACCCTGTCTTAGGTTAGATTCCCAACTGTATGGAAACAGACCGTACGGCCCAACAAGTCCACACTGACCCACGGAAGATCAAACCACCCAACCCCACTCCTCGACACCATATTTGCTACTGACTAATGCACCTAACACTATGGACAATTTCTCATGTCCAATTCACCTGACCTGCACATCTTTGGATTGTGGGAGGAAACCAGAGCACCCAGAGGAAACCCATGCAGACACAGCTAGAATGTGCAAACTCCACACAGTCATACGTGAAAATTGAATCCGCGTCCCTGGTGCTGTGAGTCTGCAGGGCTAACCACTGAGATACTGTGCCGTCCCACTACCTTACAGTAAATGCAGTTGTCAAATGGGTGTTCCAGATGTGATGCAGCTGGTCAAACCACGTAACTTTATACAAAACACAATTTAGTTAAACTCTCTAAGAAAAATGCTTACAAAAAGAAGAGAAGTTTATAATGCCTTTACTGGGAATTTTAACAGAATAATAGATACAGTACGTCTACTAAAGAACTGTTCCAATGTTCTAACATCCCATAAACTCATCCCTTGGCAAAAAGGCGCAAGCAAGGTCAATCAGTCTTGCACGCAGTTCTCCAATCCAGGAGGACACAGCATAGACAAGTTTTAGAGAGAAAAGCAGTGAGGGATCATTTACTGAAGCATCCAACCTATCTCCGACTGCAAGCACCTGGTGACTGTTATAGCTCAGAAAAACTGGAAAGCCTGGTCTGTGAGAGCTGGCCATTGTTATCATTATTAATGTAAAAAAAAATGACAAGCCTCCTAAGTTATTTACTTCAGCTTTTTGCAGTCGACAGTACGGAATTTAAGAGCTCTCTTCAAAGAAAATGAGACAATAACCTTTTTTAAAAAGTGACAGCATTGTCAGAGATGTTCGATACCTGGCCCTTTACAATAATGCTCAAGGGGATTCTTCATGTTTCTAGACACACGATCAACTCAGAGGGACAAACACAGACGTCAGATGTTCAGTAGACAGACACAGACCATCTTTCAAAGACGTGAGCCAAAGCAGCTGAAACCTATCCAACATGGAGTACCACACAGTACACACTGGGAAGTGAACGACATCCCGATACACACCCCAACCCCGGAACATGGAACACCATACGGGACACACCGAGAAGTGAACAGCAGCCACTCACACATCCCCACCCCCGACAAGGAACACACCGGGAAGTGATCAAGAACCCGACAGACACCCCGACTCCTGAACATGGAACACCACATGGGACATATCGGGAAGTGAACAACAGCACGACTCACATTCCCAGTCCATGGAACATCACATGGGACACACCGGGAAGTGAAGAACAACCCGAAACACAAACCCCCGTCCATGGAGCATCACATAGAACACATCGGGAAGTGAACAACAGTCCAGCGCACAGAACTCTGTCCATGGAGCATCACATAGAGCACATCAGGAAGTGAACAACAGTCAGACCTGTACATGGAACACCACATGGGGCACACGGGAAGTGAACAACAGCCCTACACACACACCCTTGTCTATGGAACACACACATGGGACACACTGGGAAGTGGACAAAAGCACAAGACACACGATTTCACTGTTTTGGAACTTCACAACGTCAGCACTCTAGATACTAGAGAGGCAAAAACCAAGGCCAGGAAAAGGTACAGAGGGACAGAACGATTCACATTAAAGACAGAACCAGATAGTTAATTAACTGTGAGCATGTTGCGGAAATAAAGAGAAAAAGACTGGGTAATGTGACTAACTGGAGGATTGACTCTGAGAGAGCAAAATTACAACAATGAGAATATTGAAAAAAGGTATTTTCAGATCAGCTGAAATGGTTTGTTTAATCAAATTCTAAATTGCCTTCACAGAACACTTCACGCAACATAAACTGGGAGAAAATGACAGACTAACACGGAGAGGTGTGTAGACCATGCTAGTGCCCAGTAAACTGGATTATCTGCCCTGCATGGGGAATATTGGAAACTTTTACTATCATATGAGAACGATACACATATCAAATACACAGAGCAGGAAAAGATTTCTATCTCCATTAGACCAGTATACGATGTGAGTGTGCACATGTGTATGCGGGCGGTGGGGGGCGCGCATTTGGAGTGGTTAAAGGTGAAAATCATTGCATGAGAGAAAATACACTGAAAGCAAACCAGATTAAATATGAACAACTGTCAGGGATTTGGATAATCGACAGAAAAACTGAGGGATGTTTCATGGATAGATGAAACATAGCGATATAGATCAGCTTGTTCAGGAACGTCAGTTGGATGGGATTTTTGTCTGAGTCCGAATCAGATTTGTTTCTGCAGGTTTCAAACCGAAAGTGTCAGCAGCAGTTTGTTGTCATCATTAAGTCTGTATTTCACGGCTCAAGGTTCAAACAGCAGATGAGTTTCGTCAGTGAAGTACATTCTGGAGAAGTGAGTAATTAAAATTAATAATGGTCAGGGCATGGTGTCAGGAATCAGCTCATGGCCAAAAGGATCACCAAAGTTTTGAGTCGTCTTTGTCAAAAACCACCTGCAAGTTCCCCTCCAAGACACTCACCACTCTGACTTGGAAATATACCGGTGAGCCTTCACAGTCGTTGGGTCGGAATCCTGGAATTCCTTCCCTAAGGGCATTATGGGTCAACCCACAGCAAGTGGATTGCAGCGATTCAAGAAGGCAGCTCACCACCACCTGCTCAAGGGCAAATAGGAATGGGCTGTCAATGTTGGCCAGCCAGGGATCCCCAAGTCCAAGAATTGATTTAAAAAAAGATATTGGCCAGGTATGGGATGGATTCCCTGGAGGGAAATGGAGTTTGTAAACATAATAGAGGGGAATGACCTCCACGATCCCAATATATAAATATCAAGGATAGTGAGACAATGGTTCACATCTGAAACTGAGTAGGTCAACACAGAGACCCATGGGTAACACTGCCAGAAGCAAGGAGAGAGAAAGTAATTGAACAAGTTCCCTGATGCAGTTATTAGTGATCTGTGGAGTCAATATCTGGATTCAGAGTCTCAACATGAACAATAATAGTCACAAGAAATGAAGACTATATGAAAGAACATTAACGCAGTCATAACTGGTTTCGAGAAAAAAAACTTAGCTGGACGGTGAGACTTACCAGGGACACCAACGATAGACAGGAAAGGATAATAAAAATATTGAATAATGCGAAGAGCAAAATAGATCCGCAATGATAATGACAGCCAATCATAATATAGTGAAAGGGATGAAATAAGATCGGATAAACCCCTGTCCATTGTTGGAACATTCCAGACTAATGTTCTCAGGATATGATCGCTCCTCCCCTTGTCCATCTAGACCTCGTTATCCCTGTTAGTGCTGTCGATGATGCTCCCGCTCATACTATGGGAAAACACATTGAACGATTCCCATTTATCATTAAAAGATGGAAACTCTCCACTGAGATAATTAGAGTCTATGGAGACGAACATTAATCACAGTCACCGAACAAACAGGTTCAGTTAACCCCTTCCTTACATAACATTTCATATCGTAATAAAAGAGAATATTTACTAAGTCTCGATGGAATGGATGAGGGTTACTGACGGACGGACTATAAATATTCCTTTTATTTCAAATTTTTCCTTGTACGTGGGAGTATTGCCAGAGCACTGCGGGGCTGTATATGTCCCACTCTGTTTATAATGGAGACAGTGATAAAATAACAGAGCAGCTGCATAAGATGTCTGCTGGGGAAATTTCTGGATACATTAACGCAAGGGAGAAAGTGAGGATTGCAGATGCTAGAGGTCAGAGTCAAGAAAGTGGTGCTGGAAAAGCACAGCAGGTCAGGCAGCATCAGAGGAGCATTGACATTTCTTGTGTAAGCCCTTCATCAGGAATGAGGCTTGTGGTCCAAGCGAAATGAGAGATAATTGAGAAAGTGATGGGGTTGGGGAAGGTAGCTGATAATTTGATAGGTAGATGAAGGAAGGGTTGGAGATGATATGTTGGAGAGGAGGGTGGGGCAGAGAGATGGAAAGGAAGTTGGACAGGTAGGATGCGGCGGTGCTGAGTTGGAAGGTTGAAACTGGGATAAGTTAGAGGGAGGGTAAATGAGAAAACTGGTGAATCCACATTGATCCTATGTGGTTGCAGGGTCCCAAGGCAAAAGTTAAGTCTTTCTTCCTCCAGGCGTCGGGTAGTTAAGATTTGGTGGTGGAGAAGGCCCAGGACCTGCATGTCCATGGCGGAGTGGGAGGGGGAGTTAAAGTGTTCAGCCATGGGGTGGTGGGGTTGGTTGGTGCGGGTGTCCCAGAGGATGTTCTCTGAAGTGTTCCACACATTGGCGTTCGGTCTCCCCAGTATCGAGGAGACATCAGGAGCAAAGGGTAGTGTAGGCAACGTGTGTGGAAGTGCAGGTAAAACTCCGAAGGATGTGGAAGGATTCTATGGGATCTCGGACAGAGATGAGGGGGAGGTGAGGGTGCAGCTTTTCTAATTCTTGCGGTGGCTGGGGAAGGTGCCAGGAGTGGGGGGTGGGTTGTTGGTTGGCGTGAACCTGACAAAGGGGTCACGCCAGGAATGTTCTTTATGGAATGCAGATCGGGGTGGGAAGGGAAATATATCCATGGTGGTGGGGGCCTATTTGTGTGTGGCACAAATGTGGGAGGATAATGCATTGTATCGAGAATTTTGGCGGGATGTTCTTTACCTGTTGAGTTTGGAGTGGTGATTGTTGAAGGCAGAGGTATGGGAAGTGGATGAGATGCTCTGGATGGCACAATTGACCATGTGAGAAGGGAAATTACTGTCTTTGAAGAAGGAGGCCATCTGGGATTTACACTGGGTTAAGAGCGTGGTCCTGAAAAGCAGAACGTGTCAGGCAGCATCCGAGGAGCAGGAAAATTCGACGTTTTGGGCAAAAGTCCTTAATCAGGAACAGCGCTTTTGCACGAAACATTGATTCTCTTACTCCTCGGATGCTGCCTGACTTGATGTGCTTTTCAAGCACCACACTCTCGACTGTAATCTCCCGTATCTGCAATATTCACTTTCGCCGACACGCTATGTTCAGCCAGTTCTGTAATACTACCTTTAATTTTGTTCTCACTGCTGTAGGAAATATGTTTTTAAGCTAGAAAGCGTGCCAAAAAGATTTTCAAGTATATTGACAGTGTTGGGTGGGGCGGTGGTGGCTAGTGATGTTGAGCTACACGGAGAGTAGTAAATGAGAAAATGGGCTGGGACTATATATACCTGGAGTTTGTTTCTGAAGAGTGACCTTATTGAGGTTTATCGTGGTTAATCCTGATGCTCGAGGGTGAGCTATGCCAAAGGCCAAGGAAATAGTCAGCACAATTATTCACATTAAAACTGGACAATTACTCATCGACAACATGTTGCCAAATGATAGAGGTAGACTGAAGAATTGGACTGGCCGGAGGAGTCAGAATTTGGACGGTCCAATCACATGAATGACAATAAAAGTAAAGGCATTGCCATATCACCTGAAAGGATTACTTATATCACATTCTCAATCCACCTCAGCGAACCAGACCAGCCACCATACACCCAGAGGAGATATTTGTTCGGCTTGGAGCACTGCGCAGTCCAGGCTAGTGTACTGCTGAACAGCACCCTGCAATCAGTCCAGAGCGGAACTCTGGGCACACTGTAGCAGTGCAATGATCTATAAACCCAGATGACATATGTGTTCAGCAGGAAGCACTGTGCAGACCGGGTTGGTGCACAGTGCAATGCAACCACAATTTACTCAGAGTAGGCAGACCACAGCAGTGCATTGATTTATAAACCAAGATGAGAAATGCGACCAGGCTGTGGAACTGTGTCCATCATCTCAGTGCATTGCTCAGTAGGACTGTGTTAGATCACTGCCCCAGTGTGGGGAAACTTGCAGCTCATGCTGGAAGTAACAGTATGTACAGCTCCAATCCATTTACAGCTCCATATATTCATTGTATCTTGACACAGGGGTGCGGTGGGTGTGAACATCACAACCAGAGAGAAATGGCGGGGAATCAGTTTAAGAATCAACAAGTGGGAGGGGTATGGGTAATATACAGAGAGAGCGAGATTGAGAGACAATGTCGGGAAGGATGTGTTCCCAGGATCCAGAATTCTGAAATGAAGACATTTCAACGGTCCTGCAACATGAGCCAGAGTTTCCAGGAATGGTGGGTGAATGGGATATTGGTGTGAGTTCAGATGATGAAGAGTATTGGATGAGCATTTGTTTGGCAGCTTTGTAACTGTGAGTAGGGTCAGCAGAATCTTCGACACATTGGGCTGCATCTAACAATAATTTATCACAGTGACATTTTCACTGAGTATGACTGAAGGATTTTCTGTATTAGACTGAGCTAGTTTCCTGTTGATATCTCAACGAACTCACCTCATTAACTACCTATCCCACCCCATGGCATCCCTCTCATTCAATGCCAGCTCGATTTTCCTTCATGGTTGGAGGTACTCATGAACGTCCACATAACGTTAGATATTCCGTGATCCCTGGCCATCTTCAAAAGGCCAAAGGGCACACGTTTCTGCTTTCTCCGGTTGGAGCTGCCCTGCACAGTTTACCCTGTGCATGGCAGATAACGGTTTGTCAACAGAGTCACGGAAGTCCTGGTGAATGGGCTAGTACAGAGGATGACCATTCTCTTCCCATGTGGGCCACACTACCAGACGCATCTAGCTTGGTCTGAACTCACCACCCAATTCAGTACAGTTTCTGTGGTCTGAAGAAAGGTCCAGCAATACAGGACAACAACCTTCCCGGTTCTGTCAGGACAAGGGTCACCGTATTCTCTCTGCTTCCTCATACTCACTGCATATCTGTTATAACACCGACCCCTGAACAAGGTTCATGCTCTACCACTCTCACTCCTGCCAGCAGTCTCCCTTTCTCTCTCTCTCCCTCCACTTTCCCCCCCACCCCCCACACCAATAAAGCTGCATAGATAAAACAGTGTGGACTGACTCCCTCCGGACACCTCACCATGTCCCTCACCTATACCAGCACGAACAGCAGGGCCACCCACTCCCACCCTTCTCCCTCCCTTTCTCACATTCCAGGAGAAACAGCCTGAAATAGGACAGTATGGGCCAAGTCGGGTGTGGCTTATGTGTAGTGCCTGAGATACATTCCATCACCCCCACACGACACGTGGGGAGGACTCTGATAGGAGCATCAGAGGACCAAGATGCCTCGTGTGGAGATTCTGAAACATCCACGTCCCACCAAACAAGTAAGGAGCAATGCTCAGTGAAGGGCATTTCTCACTTAAAACCCACTGGCAGTTCTGTTCACCCCAACACAACATAAAATCCATGGCCATCTCCCTTTTAGGTTGAGCTGGTAAAAATGAATCCCCAAGGTCTCGGTGGGCAGAAGCGTGGGCTCACAACACATCATCACCACCACCTCCCAGGAAGGGAGCACAGAGGCTTCCTCCTCCACCTCCTCCTGTAAACAGCTCAGATACTGAAACCAATCTGTAATATTTTGTGCTCTCCCCACTTGTCCTGACATCTTCAATAATCTGTGCTCATATACACGCAGTGCCCTCTGCTCCAACACCCCTTTATAGTGGTACAGAATGTATTGTATTAATTTCAGAATTATTCCTAGCAAGTGCATCACCTCACACTGCACCTCACATTGACTCTGATCTCCCACAAACCTCAAACTTACACCAATGTGTCACTGTTCTGCTGGAGTTCCACGCTGATCTCCACGAACTTTATAATTCATCTAGGTTTGGTATCTATCTGCAAACATTGAAATTGTCCTACAGTCACACTCCACACAGAAATATTGACTCACTCACTATTGTGAACATGTACAATACTAACACACTCCCTGAAGACAGACCTAAATACTGGCAAACACCAGACAGAATAATTGAAATATTGACAAGGCTAGCATGGAGCAAGAGAACTACTGACAGACACTCCATGTCTCTATGTGTTTCTGTGTATTAGTGAGTGTCTCTATGACTCGGCATTAGTGTGAATCTATCTGTGTACATCAGTGTTAAGCAAGTCTGCAGTGTCTATGGTGCTTACAATGATGTAGTATCCCCCAGATACGAGTCCCGATGAATGGTCCTTTCACTTTTGTCCACAGATGCTGTCAGACTGGCTGAGCTTTCTGTTGCTGTCAGTCTCTGCTGGCCTCCCATACAACTGTACAGGTGGGAATGGAGGGTGAAAATCATCAGAGATTCAGTTTGGGAGGGACAGAGGGAGGGTAGCAGCTCACAGCACCATCCAAACACAGGCAGACACACACACACAAACACACACACATAGATATACAGAAACACACCGACACACAGACACACACGCACGCACACAAATAGACATGCACACAGAGACACACACACACAGCGTCAAAAACAGATACATGCACACACTAACAGAAACAAAAACACACGCAGACACACATACAGCTGCACACAGACATACACACACACACTCACAGGAACCCCCCCACACACAGACACAACCACACAAACACACACACACAGATGCAGAATGACACAGACGCACAAGCCGATACACAGAAACATACATACGCCGACTGACATACATGCACACACTCGTGTCCCTGAGCCCTACATTCTGATGTTCCATTCAGCCCTTTGGACCTGCTACACAGGGGTAGATCGAGACCACTCCGATGGTTAGGTGTAGTTTCAGAAATGTACTTGGAAAATTCTGGCTGGTTCAGAAAGTGAACCGCCACCCCCAATCCATCTTTCCAGGCTTCCCTTCCTTTGGTCAGAAAAGAACTGGAGCCGAAAAATCTGAAGTTACAAGGGGGCAGATGATGGCTTATTTTGGAACAGCACTGAGGCAGAGCTGGAGATATTATAGTGGTGGGTGTAGGCAGGGTTGATAATAGAGAGAATATAGAGACATAATACAGTTCAGGGCAAAAGGAAAACTCGTGTCTGAACAGTCTTGTTCCTTCTTAGATGTTTATGAGTGAGGATAGGAAAATTGATAGAAATGAAGTGGAATTTGTGAATGAAGCTGAGATAACAGGTTTTGTATTTGTTAAATATAAATAACAGAAATAGCAATAATCTTCACCATCGCTAATAGAATTGACAGAAATAGGCTTACCAGGGACAACAATAATAGCGAGTATAGGATAGTAAACTGCCTGAATAATCATTAGGACGGGTCGTATCCGCAACTCTAACCATGCCCAATCCCGAGAAAGCAAGTATAGACCAAAGGATAAACTACTGTCCATTGTTGGAACATTCGAATCTAATCTTCTCAGATTCTTTGCCATTGTTGGAACATTCCAGTCTGTTGTTCTAAGAGTCTCTTCCTCTCCCTCTCCCTGCAGCTGCTGACCCCAATCATCTTGAGGATGACGCTGCCGCTGATACCAAAGAATAACAGGTTGAACGAAACCCCTTACTAATGGAAGAGGAAAACCCTTCAATGACACAGTTAGTATCCATGGAGACTGACATCAATCACAGTCAATGTACAAGCAGCTCCAGTTTACCCTTTCACTACAATCCTTATAAGTCACAATAATATTTGGTCTATTTGGGATGTTGACATCGTTGAATATTGGGCTAATAACATCATCTCCAATTGTAAAGTTAGTAGTGAGACAGAGAGATGATGCATTCTATTCACTAGCTCGATGATCCTACGATGTTTTGGCAGGGTCGGAATTGCTGGGCTCCCAAGGCCGGCTGTGTCTGATGACCAGGCCTGCTGTATCCTTTCGTTTTATTTATTTATGTTTAACTTTGACATTTATCTTACCATCATTTAACGGCTTAGGTGGGTTTAGGTATTTCTGAGAGGGTCCTACAGTGCCATAAACAGTGTAATTACAGTCCATGCCTCGTGGTCCTTGCAGTTGCGGCCTGGTCCTGTGGAGTGACGGTCAAGCTGTCACGGAACCAGGATTCTTCGTTTCACCTTTCCCTAGTTATTGCTAGGGTCTCAGCAGGATTGGAAAGCTGGAAATCTTTCCCAGGTGCTACACTCTCTCTGAGATTTCTCTCAGAATTGTCTTTTTGATGTTCCTTCCTCCTGCATTGGAGAACTGCAGGTGATACAATCCGTTTCCTGAACTTTTTGTTTGATAAATGTGTATTTATAGGATGTTACCATATTGGAACAGTTATTGTTTAGGAGTTAAACACTCTATTATTCTGCTTTTTTGTGTTTTGTCAGCAGTGGTTGAATGAATTGTGTTTTGATTAATGTCGAATATTTTCACAAAGCGAATTGCATCTGAAACACAGCATCTCACGTTTATCTTTAAAATAAGAAAATGTTCCGGACAAGACTACCTTCGTCATATATTTTGAGATGTGTCTGCTCAGATCCATAACAAAAAGGACAGATACTCACATTTCAATTGGCTAATTACTTAACGAACAACATGTTGCAGAAACACGAGATTTGAAAGCGGAATGCGCCATGCTGGAGGAGTGATAGATCTATCAAGAATTATATCTCACATTTAATCCACCTCACAGTTCCAGCACAGACCGTATAAGCCCAGATGAGATATCTACTTAACATAGACCACTGTGCAGACCAGGTTCAGTACAACCCAGCAGTCAATCCAGAATGGAATATAGCACAGGTCTCTCCAGTCCACTAGCTATCTGTCCAACACGTGGAGCAGTACAGTACGCACCGATGCATTGATTCAGAAACACTGGTGAAATGGTCTGTCCAACTTGGGGTGATATGTAGCCCACACCAGTGTCTTGCTCTATCGACGTGGACAAGGCGTCTGTACGGTATGGGTAGCTGTGCAGTGAATGGATCTGTAAACCTGGAACAGTTACCGTCAAAGCAGCTGTTTTCACCACCCCAGTACATTGCTCATTAACACTGTGTTATATCACTGCCCATAGTGAAGAAACGTGCAGCCCATGCTGGAAGTGACAAGATGTGCAGCTCCCATCAACTTACAGCCCCATATGTCCATTGTGCCATGACAAGGGGGTGCTGTGGGTGTGAACGTCACTGCCAGAGAGAGATGGCAGGGGAGTCAGTTTAAATATCAACAAACAAAATATTTTTGGGTAAAAAAGGGGAAGGGAGATTGAAAGACAATTTCATGGAAGATCACAGGTTTCAGAATGCTGAAATGAAGATATTTTGACAGCATGCTGCAACGTGAGCCAGTATTCCCAGGAATGATGGGTGAATGGGATATTGGTGTGAGTTCGGATGATGGAGAGTTTTGGGTAAGCATTTGTTCTTCAGCTTTGTAACTGGGAGTGGAGTCAACAGATTCTTCAACTCATTGGGCAGAAAGTAACAATAATTTATCTCAGTGCCTTTTTCATTGAGTGTGACTGAGGGATCGTCTGCACGAAGCCGAGTTAGTTTCCTGGTGTTAGCTTATCGAACTCACCTCACTAACTACATCTCACCCCCCCCCCCCCCCCCATGGTGTCTCTCTCATTCAATGCCAGCCTAATTCTCCCACCCTTCATGGCTGGAGGTAAACACCATCGCTTGGATTCCCCGTGGATGTTCTGTGATCCCTGCCACTGGCAGGGAAACGACCAATTGGCACACGGTTGAGCTTTCTCAATTTGGAGCTGCCCTGCACAGTGGTGTGAGCTCACCACCCAGCTCAGTGCAGGATCTGCGGTCTGAAGAAATGTCCAACAATACAGGACAGGCATCAATAACCTTCTCCATTCTGCCAGGATAAGGGTCACCGTCTTCCCTCTGCTCCCGAACACTCATTGAAATCTGTTAGACTATCTACCCCTGACAAGGCGCATGCTCAACCACTCTCACTGCTGCATGCAACACCTTCTCTCTCTCTCTCTCTCTCCACTTTATCCCCACACTATGAACACTGCATATCTGTTAGAGCACCTACCCAAACAAGGCTCATGCTCCACCACTCTCACGGCTGCACGCAGTTCCTTTCCTCTTTCTCTCTTTCTTTCTCGCCTTTCCAATACCCTCACATGGTGAGCGAATATTCTGGAGAATACCGATTATGCGATGTTCCAGAAAATGTTCTAAATAATTTCCTTTTTCAGAAAAATGTCAGTGCACCAGTATGTAACATATAAGGGGAAGGAGTAGAGATGTATGTTTTTCAAATCACTTCCAATTAAAATCCATCATGACGCCAATCAACCCTTCAAATGTTCTCTGGCATATAATAAGATTGCGCATTATTTGATGGTTTTCTCAGCTCCGTGTTGCAGGAACTTTCAGTTATTCAACCACCTGGTTTACTGCCACTGACCAGAGGACACTCAGGCACTTTTACACCGGTTTTCTTCAAACGCCTGTTCGAGGGCATTTCCCACGGGGACGGACACTCCAAACAATATATTCCATCAGTTGCATACTTTTATGTAATGATAAGCTCATTTTACACAGACTAACCAAAATCTGCACTTATTTTATGGTTATCGGTAAGCAATAGCAATTAGCATTCTGGTTATTTCACTTGTCCACCTTGTATTATTCAGTCAAAGACAGCTTTCAAACACTTGTCTCGTTATAAAATACAATTTCTAGCCGAGAACATTTTTATCCTCAGCCGTTATCTTCACCGTTATCTGAATTGTACCTTTTTCCCTTGTTAGGAAAGTTTCTATTGTCCTTTGTGGATGTTTCTGTCTGGAAAAGTTACACAGTCTCCCACTCATTTGGCTGGATGGCTGGTTTGTGATACAGAGGCATGACGCCTACGCAGGTTCAATTTCCCACGCACACAGAGGTTTACCATGAAGAGGACGCTCTCTCAAACTCACCCCAACACCTCAGGTTCGCTGACCCTCAGGTTTAACCACCACGACTGGCCTCTGTCTCATGAACAAACAGCCCCATGGTCTTTTGGAATTTTATTCTATCACTTTTGCATTTATTTTATTTACCTACAATACCATTTTTTTTTGCATTATGTTCCTGGATGTTTTGGATTCGTGTCATTTTGTATTACTGCCAGCATTTCCCCCACACTGCATATTCCTTCACATAATCCTTGACTCCAGTGTTATCTATAAAACTTCTGTCTGAACCTCAAAAATATTCAATATCTCTGCCTCCAATACTCTGCGGGAAGAGATTTCCAAAGTCGCACAACACTGAGAAAATAATAAACAACCACATCTGGGGTGCGAAGTTGTTATTTTTTCTCCTTACCTGAGAAAGGATACAATTTCACTGGAAGCAGTTCAAAGATATTTCACTTCACGTATTCCTGGGATGAAGGGCTTTTATTATGGAGGCTTTAACAGATTATTCTTGGAATGCAAGGTGATCTTATTGAAATATGCAAAACCTTGAGGAGCATGGATCAGATAAATAATCATTGGGTGCTTGTCTAATCCAAACTAGTCATTGTCATAGAACCTTTATAGTGTGGAGCAGGACATTCAGTTCATTGAGTCCACACTGGCACACCGAACGGCATCCCACCCAGACCTATCCCCCTACCCTAACCATGTAATGCTGCGTTTTTCATGACTAAACCAGCTAACCTACACATCCCTGAGCACTAAGGGCAATTGAGAACGGTCAATTAAGTCTAACATGCACATCTTTGGACTGTGGGAGGAAATTGTATCATCGGGAGGAAACATACACAGACACGGGAAGAATTGAAGGTTGCAATTGAACTCAGCTTCTTGGTGATATGATGCAGCAGTGCTAACCACAGGTCCACCATGCTACTCCATTATTTCTATTAGTTATATAAGACTAACTAAAGAAATCTGCCTAACTTGTTCCTATCACTGAACCTGACCCAGTCTGAGACCTTTATCATCGGCCATATCTCCAACCTGGTTACATTTAAATTTATTGCAAACAATGGAGGAGCTGTACTAGAAAAGTTAACAGTCGCACCCTACACCCACAGTCAGAACCGGAGTGACGATAATTCACTAAGTGGGCATTTATTCAAGTGCGAATATTTTCCCCCAGATGTTTGTGATGGCTGAATCTTTATAGTATATCGAGGCTGGCTTTGTCTGATTTTCCATAGACATGTGAATCAGGGATAATGGTGCATGTAGAGAAAAGTGCAGCTGAGAGCACAATGAGATGAACCATGACCTACTTTACTGGTGGAGTAGTGTCAAAGGGCCGAATGGCCCACTCGTGTCCATCAGCCCTGTGTTCTAATGCTCCATTTAGCCCTTCGGACCTGATAAACAGAAACAGATGGAGGTCACTCCGATGGTTAGGCCTTGTTTCGAAAATGTACTTGTGGAATCCAGACTTGTTCAACTCCATTTTCCTGCTACCCCCTCGTATCTCTCAACTCGCTTGCATGTCCGAAACCAATTCACCCCCTCTGTAAATACATTCAGTGACCCACCTTCTACAACTGGCTGGGTTCGGGAATTCCAGACCTTCACTATCTTCTGAAAGATGGCATTTCTGTACACCTCAGTTTCAAATCGATATCCCTTATTCTGTATCAATGTCCCGGTGTGAGACACTCTGCCCAGGTGTGGAACCACATACTCAACAAATACCTTGTCAAGCCCCCTCTGTACCTTGTCCATTTCAGTATGTCACCCTCATTTATTTCAAGCACAATGAATAATGCCTCACCAATTGAGATGTATTCAATAATTCAACCCTATCATCCCAGAAACCCGCTTAATGTACCAATCTAGTTCCTTTCTGTATCAGCATGCTGACTTTATGTTTCATGCGCAGGAACACTCCAATCCCTTTGTCCTGCTCCTTTGTTGGGACTCCTTTCCATTAAAATAATAGCCTGCCTTTTGGTTTTCAGTGTCATCCTCAAACTCGGATGTGTATTGCACTCAGTTCCCACCTTCAGGCTCTCAGTATAGATGTAAATAATAAAGCCATTGGACTGATATTGGTGCTTCTCCAGTAGATATGTTTTTATCATAAAGATCGATGAATACTGACTCTCAAATTTCTATGAGAAAACCATCCGTCATCCCATGTTATCCATCATATTATGAGTTTCTGTCTGGTGGAAGAACCTTTACTTTGTGATACCTTGTGGAAAATCTTGGGAAAGCCTCATGTCTATCAGTTCCCCTTTATCAAGTCCGCTTGTTACATTCTTAGGGATCTCCAGATAAACTTTGCATAATTTTACAAGGCAAAATATAGTTTCCCTTTAACAAAACCATGCGGACTCTGCCTGAAGCTTTCTAAATGCCCTGCAATTCCTTCCTTAATAACAGACTGTCGCAGATTCCCAGCAATAATTGTTAGTCTAAATGGTTTCTGCTTTCTGTCTCGCTCCATTGTTGAAAACAGGCGCCATATTGGAGCTTCACGAGTTTCACTGGAACACTTCTGTAATCCAGAGAGTGATGGAATATTTCACAGTGGTCACTCTGTAACCACTTCTTTTAAAGCCAATTATGAATTACTGCTGACCTACCTATCCTTAGTCTTATCTGTTGTTAAAAACCTCGTACCTTTTGTTAGAGACAGTTCGAGAACCCTCCTATTACCATTTTCTTGATGGTTTTAATATACTTACAGTGCTTTCCCTGTGAGGATTGTGTTAAATACTGGTGTAAATTATCTGCCTGTTCCCTGTAGCCACTTTCCCAGTCACACCCTCCGAATCTACCCAATATACTTTACTGACTTTCTTTCTACCAAAGGTCACCCACTCATCTTCAACTTTTTATATACACACAGAAAACCTTGTGATGCTTGTTTTTATATGTCTTACCAATTTATTTACATCATGTCTTTTCATCCTTTTTTCCATCTATTTCTTGCTTTTTTCCCTCGCTTTCTAGATTCATACAGTCATATTGCGTGCACACATTTCATCCAACCTGCCCATGCTGACCAGGTTTTCCAAACTAAACTTGTCTCATCTGATTGCATTTAGTGCACATGCCTCTAAACACTTCCCATTCATATCTTTGTCCAAATGTCTCTTAAATTTTGTCGCTGTACTTGCATGTACCAGCTCATCTGACAGCTCATTCCATGTACAGCCTCCTCTGCATAAAAGGGTTGCGTTTTGTCCATGTTAAATCTTCCTCTTTTCAACTTAAAGCTGTACCCTATCTGTTGGTCTCACCTATCGTGTGGAAAAGACCTTGGCAATTCACCCTATCCTTGCCTCCCATACTTTTATTAACTTCCAGAATGTCACCTCTCAACGTCCCCCATTCCATTTGATACTAACTTTAAGTACAAGCATTTACTAATTAGCATTGCAAATTTGCAACAATAGTTTAAAAATATGACAGGTAAACAACACTCAGCCCAAACTTCATACTGTGATTTGTTCTCCATGTTACAATACTAAGGCAGTGTGAAACTCTCAGTAGTGCCAAGCAGACGTCAAGAAAATAAATTCCTTTTTCTAAAGGGAGTGATGATCTCTACCGTGAAAACGTTTCTCTGGCCAGAGCTATGCAAGAAAATGAATTGTAATACCACACGGTCAGCGTGCAGTTGCTTTTAGCACAGTGAGATGAAGGCTGAGAATACTTCCTGAAATTTGGATTATTCATTGCAAAGGGCAAGAGCGGTTTTCAATGAAGTTTACTCCAAGAAGGAAACTTTCTGGAGTGAGATGTGAGTGGGAGCTGTAAAACAGCATAAATGGAAAAGCCGACCCGCACTGAGACCAGAGGCAAAGTGGTAGCACTAACGGAGCTTGATGCTACTGCAGGGAAGGTAGACTTGATCAAAGAACTTCAGTTGTAGTGGGTAGGGTCCATAAAGTGAGAGAATGTGCTCTGTAATTGGAAGGGGAGAACGTGGAATCAGAAAAGGAAGATAAGCAGGGAAGACGATGGATCAGCAATGGCAGGGGTTTCAAGGTGTAATTTAGGAAGCATAATTGAAATTCGTGCCTCACATCTGCTTCTGTTCCCTGAAGTAAATGTCCTAAATCTGGGCACATACTAATGCTCGTTAATTTGTGATTGATTAGTATCCTTGACAGACTTTGTGAACCAGGGATGGTTCACCTTCTTTTCGAACAGAAACAGTAATTTCTGAGCAGTATGGGATATCTGCTTGAATGTTTGCCCATGAATACCCACTGACCTTCATCTGGGTCTAATTCCACATCACGACTCAGACCAGATGTGAGACAGAAATACTCAATTTAGATGTCTGGTTCTACTCAATCATTCAGGGGAACTTCTGCATGTGGCTAAACATATGATCAGCGGAGACTGACTCAATCACACCTCCCAACTGAAGCAACATTTCACTTGTACTCTTTCAATCCAGTCTCCTATCATTGCTGCTCACAATGCAGTCTCCTTTACACTGGGGAGACCAAACAGAGACTGCACTGAGGAACATTCTCACTCTGGAGGAATAACCTTGACCTTCTCACTGCTTCCCATTTCAATAACCTTCCTTGCTCTCATGCTAACATTTCAGTCCTGAGCTGCTGCAATGTTCCAATGAAGCACAACCCAAGCTCGATTAACACCTCACTTTACGGATTGTACCTTACAGCCCGTAGAGTTAACATTCATTTTCATAACTTCACATTCTGAACCCATTATAGGTGTTCTCCATTTTACATGCATTCTGCATGTGTAACCTTGACCTTGTCTATGTTTTGTTTATGTTGCACTCAGGAGAGAGAAACCATTTCTCCCATTCAAACTTCAATATACACCCAATTCACATCTGCTTCTCTTTCACCACAATCAAAAATCCCTCCTCTGTAACATTGCAGCTCGACATGCTCTGTTTCCCTTCATCCCTCGTCCACTTTTGTCAAGGGATAAAAACGTCCTTTTCAGTTGTGAACAATGGTTAATCTGGACTTGATATACTATCTCTGTTTCTCTGTCTCCACAGATGCTGCCAGACCTGCTGAGTTTCTCCAGCAATTTCTGGTTTTGAACAGCTTGAAAGACGTGTGTCAAAGCTGCTTAAATGCCCTGTCTAAGATGGAGCACCATAAACTAGGAAGTGAACAATAACGCAAACTGTACAAATTCGTTGGTTCTGAAATTACATAAGATTGGCATTATTGACACTACAAAGTTCTTAATCAAGGCCATGGAGTGAAACAGAGAGAAACAGTTACAAAGTTAAAACAGAAAGTGGCACGACTGGACGGAAAAGATTCAGATGAATATTAGAATTGGAATTGTTACAGTATGGAAACAGGCACTTCGGCCCAAGAAGTCCACACCGATCCTCTGAAGACTAAACCAAACAGAACCATTCCCTATCCTATGATTACCCCTGACTAATGGACCTAACCTGCATATTCCTGAACACTGTAGGCAGTTCAGCAAGGTAAATAACATCCACATTTTTGGATTGTGGGTGGGAACCAGAGCATGCAGAAACAAAAAACTCACACAGACACAGGGAAAATGTGCAAGAGAGTTGGAATCGGACCTGGGTCCCCAGCGCTTTGATGCAGCATCGCTCTCTACTGAGCCACGATGCTGCCACACAGAAAATATGTCGGGGTTTTCAGAAAGATGACAAGTAAGAGTTGTGACAACGTGGACAGACACTCAGAGGAATGAGAATATTAAAATGGAAGTGTTACCACATCAGTCACAGGGTAGGTCACGGGGTGATGGGTGACTGGGTCTCGGTGTGAACTGGGGGAACAGACAGCTGAATTGCATTTCAGAAATTGCAGCTCAAATCTGGAAATTCATGTGGTGCTGTAGATCACAGCTGGACAGAAGGAGAATTGCATTCAGTTACAACCTGTAACGTTTTTCCCAGTCTAATCTTTCAGTCTATTATTCCCATTATCGGATCGATGTTTCATTGCCGATTGTGGTTGAATATACCAGGGTCAGAACCATGTGTATCTAAAACTGATGACAATCTATTTAAAGCTATCACACTGACTACTGTACTTACATTCCAAACGGCAGGACTAATATCTGATAGAGCGTACAACATGATTACAAAGCAAACATATCAGATCGAAGCTCTGCAGTCCTGCCACATCCAGTCAGAAATGGAGTTAAAACAGGGAACAACTGACAAGGGAAAAGGACTCCACAAATATTATTTGAAAACAATGTTCATTGGGATTAGGGCGTCGCTGACTAGCTCAGTATTTATTGCCCAGAGGACTGTTAAGAGTCAATGAATTTGCTGTGTGTCTGGAGTTACATGTGGGCCAGAGCAGGTATGGATGGCAGTTTCCTTCCTTAAAGGATATCAGTGAACCAAATCGATTTCGCCCACAATCAGGAAATGACCCATGATCATCATTAAACTCTTAATCCCAAACATTTATTGAATTTGAATTCCATCATGTACTGTAACAGGATTCGAACTCGGGTCACCAGAAGATTCCTGGGGTTGTTAGACTAACCCATCAGCAGCAACACCACTCGGCTATTGCTTTACCAATCGCCGAAAAGAATGGAACCTTTCTGCACATCAATGTAAAAGACAATGATGCAATGTATACGCCATCCTCAGCCAGAAGTGTTGCTTGGATGATCCCCCAGAATCAAGGGTGCCAGACTTCAAACGATTCGATTCGCTGCACGTAAATTAAGAAACAACTGAACACAGTATATAGACAAAGGGAATGGGCCCTGACACCATTCCTGCAATAGAACCACAGACTTGTGCTGCACAACAAGCCGTGTCTCCGTTGAAGCTGTTTCATTCCAGCTGCAACTCTGACATCTCCCTGGCAATGTGGAAAATTACACAGAAGTGTCCCGTCCCCTAAGAGGAGAATAATTACAATCTGACCAATTACCACCCCCTCAGTCCCATCACCATTATCAAATTGATGGGAATTCCTTTGATGGAGCTGTCGGCCAGCACAGAAATAACGTGCACATTGCTGTGTCCGATAGGCCTCCATGTGGAGATGGTGTTGCTGTGGAAATGTCACTGGATTACTAATCCAGACCAGAAGAATGCTCTGGCAGCTGGTGGAAGTTCGATATAATTAATAAAATATCGAGATATAAAATCTGGTGTTAGTAATATTGACCATGAAGCGCATGTCCATTGTGAACGTAAATTTCCTTCCCCTATGCACATTCAGAAAGTGAATCTCCCGTGCTTTCCTGGTGGAGCCAAAACGTGACTCCAGATATACAGACATGTGGTAAACTCTTCAATGTTCTCTGAAGCGGCCATGCAAGGCCGTTATATCAAACTTCTCCAAGTTCTTAAAGGATAAAAATGAAATAACACCCGGCACCAGCCTCTGTATCGGAAAAGGGAATAGGAAGCACAGTCCTGTCGATACTACAGAGACCTCCTTCCTTACATCTGAGAGCTTATGACAACATTAACAGAGCTTCCCACAGACAGCACAGAAACATCGTGAAATGAGTAGGCCTTTCAATACATTGAGCCTTCCCCACTCTAGGTTTAGGCCAAACAAGTTTTAAATTAACTTTTTCCTAATACTATATACGGTTCAAAGTTTGTGAGAAGATTTATAGCTCGGGTGCTCGTTGTTGTGGTTCTGTTCGCCGAGCTGGGAGTTTTTCTTGCAAACGTTTCGTCCCATTTCTAGGTGATATCCTCAGCGCTTGGGAGCCTCCTGTGAAGATCTTCTGTGCTGATTCTTCCAGCATTTATACTGGTTTGAATCTGTCGCTTCCGGTTGTCAGTAGCAGTTCGCTGCAGTAGCCGGTATATCAGGTCTAGGGCGATGTGTCTGTTAATCGAATTCGTGGATGAGTGCCATGCTTCTAGGAATTCCCTGGCTATTCTCTGTTTGGCGTGTCCTATAATAGTGGTGTTGTCCCAATCGAATTCATGTTGTTTGTCGAATTCGTTTTAAGTAAATACCTATACAAGGTATTCAACAAAAATGGATACCTGCGCAATTTCATCAACAGATGCCTCAGGGAAAGACAACGAAATGAGGACATGCGGCAACCCAAAGGACTGGCCACACTCCCATACATCAGGAGCATTTCTGAACTGACAGCCAGACTGCTGCGACCACTAGGACTCATAACAGCACACAAGTCAACAGCCACTCTCAGACAACAACTCACAAGGACAAAGGACCCAATACCCAGCATGAGCAAAACCAATGTAGTGTACAAAATCCCATGCAAGGACTGCACAAAACACGACATAGGACAAACAGGAAGACAGCTAACAACCCGCATCCATGAACACCAACCGGCCACGAAACGACACGACCAGCTATCCCTAGTAGCCGTAAACTCAGATGACAAACAACATGAATTCGATTGGAACAACACCACTATTAAATGATAGGCCAAACAGAAAACAGCCAGGGAATTCCTAGAAGCATGGCACTCATCCACGAATTCGATTAACAGACACATCGACCTAGACCCTATATACCGGCCACTGCAGCGAACAGCTACTGACAACCGGAAGCGGCAGATTCAAACCAGTAGAAATGCCGGAAGAATCAGCACAGAAACGCTTCACAGGAGGCTCCCAAGCACTGAAGATCTCACCTAGAAAGGGGACGAAACGTTTGCAAGAAAAACTCCCAGCTCGGCGAACAGAACCACAACAACTATATACTGTATATACTTTGAAGTGGTCATATATCGGAAAAAAAATGAAGTAGGAACTTTAGTCCGTCAACTTTTCTCACCCATTCAATATAACAATGGCTGGTCCTGTACCTCCACTCCAAACATCTGCAGCAACTTAACTCCTTCAGTGTCGAGAAGTCCTTATTTATATTCAGTGCCTTAGCGTACGCAGTCTTATATAGAACATAGAACATAGAACATAGAAGGATACAGCGCAGTACAGGCCCTTCGGCCCTCGATGTTGCGCCGACCGAGTCCTACCTAACCTATACTAGCCCAATAACTTCCAAATGCCTATCCAATGCCCGCTTAAATGAACATAAAGAAGGAGAGTTCACCACTGATACGGGCAGGGCATTCCATGAACTCACAACCCGCTGTGTGAAGAATCTACCCCTAACATCTGTCCTATACCTACCACCCCTTAATTTAAAGCTATGTCCCCTAGTAACACCTGACTCCATTAGCGGTAAAAGGTTCTTAGTATCTACCCTATCTAAACCCCTAATCATCTTATACACTTCTATCAGATCTCCCCTAAACCTTCTCTTCTCCAATGAGAACAGCCCCAAGTGCCTCAGCCTTTCCTCATAAGATTTTCCTACCATTCCAGGCAACATCCTGGTAAACCTCCTCTGCACTCGTTCTAAAGCTTCCACATCCTTCCTATAGTATGGCGACCAAAACTGCACACAATACTCCAGATGAGGCCTCACCAGAGTCTTATACAACTGCAACATGACCTCAGGACTCCGGAACTCAATTCCTCTGCCAATAAAGCCCAGTACACCATATGCCTTCCTCACAGCACTATTTACCTGGGTGGCAACTTTCAGAGATCTGTGTACATAGACACCAAGATCCCTCTGCTCATCCACACTACCAAGTAGCCTACCATTAGCCCAGTAATCCATCATCTTGTTATTCCTACCAAAGTGAACGACTTCGCACTTAGCTACATTGAATTCCATTTGCCACATTTCCGCCCAGCTCTGCAACTTATCTATATCCCGCTGTAACCTACCACTTCCTTCCTCACTATCCACAACTCCACCGACTTTTGTGTCATCCGCAAACTTGCTTACCCAGCTTTCAAGTCCTTCCTCTAGATCATTTATAAAGATAACAAAAAGCAATGGTCCCAAAACAGATCCTTGTGGTACACCGCTAGTAACTGCGCTCCAAGATGAACATAATCCATCAACTACTACCCTCTGTCTCCTTCCAGCCAGCCAATTCCTAATCCAAACCTCTAATGTATCCTCAATGCCATACCTCCGAAGTTTTAGCATTAGCCTACCATGGGGAACCTTATCGAACGCCTTACTAAAATCCATATACACAACATCTACTGCTTTACCCTCATCCACTTCCTTAGTCACCTTCTCAAAGAACTCAATAAGGTTTGTGAGGCACGACCTTCCCTTCACAAAACCATGCTGGCTATCCCTGATCACGTTATTCCTACCCAGATGTTCATAAATCTTATCCCTTACCATTCTCTCTAAGACTTTGCCCACCACTGAAGTCAGACTCACTGGCCTATAGTTACTAGGGCTATCCCTACTCCCTTTCTTGAACAATGGGACCACATTCGCTATCCTCCAGTCCTCTGGTACTATTCCCGTTGACAATGACGACATAAAAATCCAGGCCAATGGCTCTGCTATCTCCTCCCTAGCTTCCCATAGGATCCTGGGGTAAATGCCATCAGGCCCAGGAGACTTATCTATATTCATCCTTTCCAATATTCCCAAAACCTCTTCCCTGCATATTTCCAGGGCATCCATTCTAATTATTTGTGATTCCATATTCACATCAGCAACAGTGTCCTGTTCCTGAGTGAATACTGATGAAAAGTACTGATTTAATGTCTCTCCAATCTCCTCCGCCTCCACACACAACTTCCCACTACTATCCTTGACTGGACCGATACCTACCCTAGTCATCCTTTTATTCTTGACATACCTATAGAAAGCCTTTGGGTTTTCCCTAATCCTACCAGCTAAAGACTTTTCATGTCCCCTTCTCGCTTTTCTTAGCTCCCTCTTTAGCTCCTTCCTGGCTACCTTATAACTCTCAATCGCCCCTACTGAACCTTCACGCCTCATCTTTACATATGCCGCCTTCTTCCCTTTCACAAGGGACTCCAATTCCTTACTAAACCACGGCTGCCTCACAAGGCCCTTTACACCATGCCTGACTGGTACATACCTATCGAGGACACGCAGTAGCTGCTCCTTGAACAATCCCCACATCTCATTAGTGTTCTTCTCTTGAAGCCTGTTTTTCCAATCCACACAACCTAAGTCATGCCTCACTGCATCATAATTTCCCTGCCCCCAGCTATAGCTCTTGTCCTGCGGCGCACGATTATCCCTCTCCATCACTAAAGTAAAAGTCACCGAGTTGTGGTCACTGTCCCCGAAGTGCTCACCTACCTCCAAGTCTAACACCTGGCCTGGTTCATTACCTAGAACCAAATCCAATATAGCCTCCCCTCTTGTTGGCCTGTCGACATGTTGTGTCAGGAAACCTTCCTGCACACATTGTACAAACACCGACCCATCTAATGAACTCGAGCTATAGCTCTCCCAGTCAATATCTGGGAAGTTAAAGTCCCCCATAACAACCACCCTGCTACCTTCACTCTTTTCCTGAATCATCCTCGCAATATTATCCTCTACTTCTCTAGGACTATTAGGAGGCCTGTAGAAAACACCTAACAGGGTGACCTCACCTTTCCTATTTCTAACCTCAGCCCAAACTACCTCAGATGGCAAGTCCTCTTCCATCGTCCATTCCACTGCTGTGATACTGTCTTTGACAAGTAATGCCACGCCTCCCCCTTTTTTACCCCCATGTCTGATCCTACTAAAACATTTGAACCCTGGAACGTGCAACAGCCATTCTTGTCCCTGTTCTACCCACGTCTCTGTAATGGCCACAACATCGAAGTCCCAGGTACCAACCCACGCTGCAAGTTCACCTACCTTATTCCTTATACTTCTGGCATTGAAGTATACACACTTCAATCCACCTTTCTGGTTACAGGCACCCTCCTTAGAGATCGCTGCATTATTCCTAACCTCCCTACACTCAAGGTCCTGTACCCTAAAGCTACAGTCCTGGTTCCCATGCCCCCGCGGAGTTAGTTTAAACCCTCCCAAAGAGCACTAGCAAACCTCCCCCCAAGGACACTGGTGCCCCTCAGGTTCAGGTGTAGCCCATCCTTTTTATAGAGGTCCCACCTTCCCCAGAAAGGGAAGATATGGGACAGAATTCCCCAGGTTCACCAGTCTGCGAGTGCAGACATTTATTCTCATCTCATTTCAGAGTGGCTTGCCTGTACCTAATACCGTGACCCTTGTTTTAGATGTCCCAGCCAGTGGAATTATAATCCCTGCTGACAATCTGTTTCACCATGTCAGAGTTTTATATATTTCACTGAGATCTCCACCCATTTTCCTGAACTCCACGGAATACAGGCCCAGTTGCCTGAAACTCTGCTCCCACAACAAGCCTGTCATCCCAGAGATCAGTCTGGTCATACTTCGCTGCTCTCCCTCAACATCAGGTTTGCCCTTTATTAGATAAGGAGACCAAAAGTACACAGAATACTGCACAATGTTCGAGATGGGAGCTCACCAACGCCCCGTGTAGCTGCAGTAAGACACACCTGACTCAAATCCCCCGGAAATGAAGTTCAACATAATCATTTATCTTCCTATCTGCTTTCTGTTGCAGCAGTATTGCTTTCTGTGACTGGTGCACAAGGAAATCGAGATCATTTTCAATGACACAGGTCAGCACTTGGTGAGTTATATATACTGGTCAGTGTGCCATTATCAATCCCAGTATTGACTTCTAGCTTCAGAACTCACTGCCCTGCATGGACCTTGGAGTTTGTTGAAGAAGTCAACAAAAGTATACACATAAGTATCTTCATGCGGCAACGTTTTTTTACATTAATTCCTTTTGAAATGCTAGCCTGTTCGTCTATTTTTTCCAACCAAATTGCTCAATGTTACGTCTATCCACATTGTTCTTCAGCTGCCACATATTTTACAATTTCCTCCAATTGTCTCAATCACCTTGAAACTTTTTTATATCCTCCCCACCCACTCACAATCTCAGTTTGGTACCATCAGCTGATTTGGAAAGATTACATTTAACACCCAAGAACAAATGTTTGATCTGTTTTCTAAATAGATGGGACCCAAATATCAATTCCTGGATTATCCCACTAGTTATTGCTTTCTCTCACAAAATGTATGGAAAGGTTGATGCTGATTCCCTTTTTCCTGTCAGCTCTCCAATTCTCAACCCCTGCCACTATATTAGGTCTGGCTGTTACACACTGTTATGGGCCAGGACAGACCCCCTCAAATCATTTCAAGGAAATAGTGCAGACCAAACTCTGCTCATTGATTTAAGCAAATGTAAGGTGGATATTCCAGGAGTGATGCAGTTGGTCAAATCACTTCGTTTTAAACAAAACTGAATGTCTTTACAAGATTACTGAGTGAGACACAAACACAAGAGGATACAATACAGAATAACTTAACCTATCCTAAAACACAACAGGTTATCCCAATTTAATGATGGTATTCCAAACACTTGATATAATCCCGATTAACACCCCATGGCAAAACCGAATGGATAAAAAAAGTCAAACCCAGTTTCTAAGAAGAGAGATGTCAGAGAGAGGGAGGAACAACATAGACCAACTTCTTTGGATCCGGTAACTTCACAACTGCTGCCTGCTTTAAGTAAACAGCCAGACTGCGGAAAATCAGACCAAACAAACCAAAGCAGAGGAGCTGAACTGAGATAACTGGCCACTCCCCTTTCATAAGAACAGAAGAACAGAAGAACTAGGAGCACGAATAGGCCGTTTGGTCCTCTGCCACGCAATAAGATCATGACTGATCTACTCGTGGACTCTGATCTACTTCCCGCGCTCCCATCGTATCCCTTATTTACTTTATTGCTCAAAAAGTATCTATCTTATCTTTAAAACCGTTTACTGAAGTAGTACCAATTACTTAACTGCACAGGGAATTCCAAAGATTACAAACCTCTCGATGAAGATATTCCTTCTCAATTTAATTCTAAATCTACTCCCTCTAATATTGAGGCCATTCCCTTTTGTCTTAGCTTCACCTGCCAGTGGACACATCCTCTCTACTTCGATCTTATAAAGTCCCTGCATAATTTTACATGTTTCTATGAGATCATCCTGTCATTCTTCTAAATTCCAATGAAAATAGTTCCAGTCTGCTAACTCACACCTCATAAGCAAACCCCCTCACCTCTGGAATCATCCGAATAAACCACCTCTGCACCCCCTACAGTGCCAGTATACCCTTCTTGAAATGATGAGACCAAAACTGCATACAGTATTCCAGGCGTGGCCCCACCAGCACCCTGGACAGCTGCAACATGACCTCCCTGCTTATAACCTCAATCCCTTTAGCAATGAAGGGCAACATTCCATTTGCTTTCCTCAGTATTTGCGGTACTTGCAGACCAGCCTTCTGTGATTCATGCACGTGGACAAGCAGGTCCCACTGTATGACAACATGCTGCAACGTTTTACCATTCAAGTAATAATCATTTTTTACTGGCACTCCCAACAAAATGGATGACATCACATTTATCAACATTGTATTCCATCTGCCAGACCTTTACCCACTCACTCAAATTATCTATGTTCATCCACGAAGTCTCACAGTCCTCTGCATGCTTTGCTATGAAACGCATCTTCGTGTCATCTGCAAACCTTGTCACACTACATGTTCTCTCCAACTCCAAATCATCTGTATAAATTGTGAATAATTGTGGCCACAACACCCATCTCTGAAGCACACCACTAGGTATTGATTGTCAGCCAGAATATCACTCACTTACACTCACAATTTGCTTCCTGTTATTCAAACAATCATCTATAATGCTGATAATTTACACGTAACACCATGCACTTTTTTCTTATGCAGCAGCTTCTTGTGCAGCAACTTGTTGAAGTTCTTTTGGAAACCTCGGTATACCATAGCCACTGGGGCCTTGTTATCCATCTTGCTCGCATTGTATCCAAGGATTTCCAAAAGACTTGTTAAACATGACCTGTTCTTCATGAACCCATGCTGCGTCTACACAATGGGACGATTTCTAACGAAGTGCCTTGCTGTTTCTACCTTGATAATACACTCAAGCAGTTTCCCCACTACACAGGGAAAGCTAACTGGTCTATAATTCCCCATATTTTGTTTAATTCCCTTTTTAAACAGTGGAATCACATTTGCTGTTTTCCAATCTGCGGGGACTGCCCTGGAGTTCAGCAAATTTTACCATATTGTCACAATTGCATTTTCTACTTCTCCCGCTATCTCTTCTGTAACCCTGGGATTCGTTCCTTCAGGGGCAGGAGACGTGCCTACCCTCAGCTCCTTTACATTGCCCAACACGATCTCCTCCATTATAATGATTGTTTCCAAGATCTTCACCTACCTTCGACTCTTTGTCAATTACTAACATGCTATTAGTGTCCTCCACTACGGTGACAGATACAAAACACCTGTTCAATGCCACGGCCATTTCGTCATATCCTATAACTAAATGACCCTTCCCATCCCCTGAAGGACCAACATTTACTTGATCCTTGCTTTTTCATTCTATATATTTAAGCTATATACCATCATCTATCTATCTTTATATTGTGCAATTCTTTTCCCTCTCGTGTTCTATCATTCTTTTCTTTGTAGTTATATTTGTGGCTTTCTGTTAACCTTTAAAATGTTTCCCCAATTTGCTGCTGTCAAATCTATGAATTCAGTTCCAGAATCATCAAGCATTTGGAAGAGGATAAACAGAGTATTCATTGTTACCTTGTCCACCACCCTTACTAATCAACGAGGAGATTAACAGGACATGGGGATTTATCAGATTTCAGTCAATATATTTTCCCCAAAACTATTTATGTACGGATTTGATTCTATTTACTTTTTCTCAGTAAACTGAGAAGTGCTTGGAATTTACTTTTTGAAATGTTTTCTTTTGGGAAGGCAGAACAGAAGTGGTTGCTTCACAGTCCTGCCATTTTCCTTTTCTCTGGTTTCAGCCTGTAAGGAAGATACAATTATTTTCTCTACCATTTCACTTGGTATACTGTATATTGAGAAGTTTTTACATTTCACTCTTGTAAATGTACGCTTCATAAACCCATCATTTCCTGTCTTAGACTGCTCAGTGATTGATCTTCCACAGCCATACAATCACTGAAGCAATCTCTGTACACTCAGAAATACAGTACAATCTACATTAGTCCCACTTTCATACATCAGGCACAGAGACGTGAGTGCTTGTCCACGTACCTTTTAACGGCTGTGCGATGACCCACAACAACTGCACTCTCACAAAAATGCATTCCAGACGCCAACGTCCTTTGGGTGAAAAACCATCCTGAAATCCTCTCTAAACCTCAAACCCTTCACTTTAAAAGTGTGATCATTTGTTCTTAACCCTCTGACTTAAAGGAACTGCTGCTGTCTATCTACCCTGTGCATGTCCTTCGTAATCTTGCTCTTCTAAATCACGTTCCCTTCAGTCTTCTCTGCTCCAAAGCAACCAACCCGAACTTATCCAGCCTCCCTCCATAGCTGATATGCTCCATTCCAGGCAACATCCTGTTGAATCTCCTCTGCGCCATTTTCAGTGCAATCACATCTTTCCTGTAATGTGGATCCCTGAACTGCACACAGTATTCCATTTTGGCCTAACCAAAGTGCCATATAGCTCTTGTAATCTATGCCTCGATTAGTAAAGGCTTTGCCTGCTGTCTCCAATGACTTCTTAACTAATATATTAATCAGTCCCGTCACATTCAGGGATGTGTGGAGAAGCACCCTCTGAACTTGCGAGTCTGCTGCTATTTATTGGGTCCTCCCCTGTCTGGTTCCTTCCTTCAAAGTGAATCACCTCATATTTATCTGGGTTATATTCCATCTGCCATTGATCTGCCCATCTGACCATTCCATCCGTATCCACCTGTAACGCAAGATCTTCCTCCTCACTGCCAACCACCCGAGTAATCTATGTGTCAGACACAAACCTAATTATTACATTCACCCCATGCCCCTTCAGTTCACATCTATATCATTTATGAATTCCACAAATAATAAGGGACACAGCACTGACGCACAAACAGTCTTCGACAACCACCTATTTTCTGCAATTGTTTCTCGAAAACTGATCTGATACTCACTGGTCTGTAGTTCCTTGGTTAATCTCTACAGCCCTTCCCATAAAGGGTGTTCTCCAGTCCTCGGCACCTTACCTGTGACCAGATTGTATTTAAACATTTTCAACAGCGCCTTTCATCCCTTGTCTACAACAACGGCCTGAGCTGTACCTGAGCTGGAACTAGGGACGTGTCCAATTTTATACCAGCCAAAACTATCAATCGTTGTATACATCTTACATCAATCTGCTCAAGAGCTTTTCAGCCCATCTTCTAGAATTCTGTCTCTGCATCCTCCTTCTCCCAAGTAAAACAGGCATGAAGCTTTCATATATCAATCTATCAATGTTCACCAGATTCACAAACAGATTCCCGCCTTGCTCTAAGGCCAAGTTTCGTCGGCAGAAAACATTGCTATCTGAGGGATTAATCTGGAGAATGTCCATTCCGTGTAAGGGATCAGTATATTTTATTTAGATCAAGACATCAAAATTGTGTACAATGCTCCAGATACAGTCTAGGAGAAATTGAGGACTGCAGATGCTGGAGATCAGAGCTGAAAAGTGTGTTGCTGGTAAAGCGCAGCAGGTCAGGCAGCATCCAAGGAGCAGGAGAATCGATGTTTCGGGCATAAGCATTCCTGAAGAAGGGCTTATGCCCGAAACGTCGATTCTCCAGCTCCTTGGATTCTGCCTGACCTGCTGCGCTTTTCCAGCAACACATTTTTCAGCTCCAGGTACAGTCTCGCCAGCGCTCTGTGTAACTAGTGCAGAATGTTTCTACTGCTCGTGTGAACAAATTACTGCTGAAGCTGGAATGTGAACTGAAACTAACACATGCTGCACACCACAGTGAGTCAGACAGCATCCATAAAAGAGAGCAAGATAACGCTTTGAGTCTAGTTGACCTTTCATTGTCTGTATTCAAATTCCCTTTAAATGAAGGCAAACCTAACTTAACTTTCCCTATTTGTATATGTTCCTCCCAATACCCTTTGCTTTAAAGTTTTCTGCTGAGTTACTGTGTGTGCTGATTAAATATCCTCCTGAATATCTGACTATATCGCATCCATTGTTTTTCTATGGTTAGGTCTACAAGATATATCTACAAACAAAACGTTTGTAAATTATAACTTCCCTTTCATAAATGCAGAATAATTCTCTTGAAGTTTGCTTTTCCTTTTTCAGTGTCCAATATCACATTCGTTATGATAGATTGCAAAGGATTTTTTTCCTGCAGATGACAAGTATACTGGTCTGCAGTTTTCCACTCTCCTTCTTCCCTTCTTATATCGTTGGAATGCATTTATATCCTTTCAAATTGAATATGGATAAATGCAGTCAACAACAATACAATCCATCTATGTATTGCTGCTTTCTCTGAAATTGCATTATGAAGTATATCTGGTTTAACAAATTTATCAATCCTCAATCCAGGTATGTTGTCATATACTACCACGTCACTAGTATGAATGATTTTAGTGTTTAGTTACATACGTCCTATGGTATTTCTGGGATATTTTCTGGATCTTCGTCCGTGAAGGCAGACATAATGTAACAGTTTCGCCTCCTTGTCAATTTTCTGTTCTCTACAATAAATCATCCTGTCCACACATTCACTGTGCCACATTTGGCCTTGTTTTCATTTTCCTTTCAAATATGGACATACACTTTTCACCAGTATTTACCAAGAACAAAAAATAAATCCAGCACAGGAACAGAGCCTTCGGTCCCTCCAAGCCTGCACCGACCCAGATCCTCCATCTAAACTTGTCACCACATTTTCCAAGGATCTGTATCCCTCTGCTCCCGACCCATTAATGTATCTGTCTACATACATATAAAATGTCGCTATCGTGACCACGTCTACCACCTCCGCTGGCATTGCGTTTCAGGCATCTGCCAGTCTCTGTGTAAAGAACTTTCTGAACATATCTCCCATAAACCTTTTCCCTCTCATCTTGAATTTCTGACCACTAGAAATTGAGTACCCATCTCTGGGAATAGGCGTCTTGCTATCCACCATGTCTATAACTCTCATAATTTTGTAGTACTCACTCAAGTCCCCCGAACTTCTGTCAGTCTAATGAAAATAATCCTAATCCACCAAACCTCTCTTCATAGCCAGTTCCCTCCAATTACAGGAAATATCCTGGTGAAACTCCTCTGCACCCTCTTCAAAACATCCACATCCTTTTGGTAAGGTGGCGATCAGAACTGTACGAACTATTTGAAATATTGTCGAACCAAACCCATAGACAACTGTAACATGACCTGCCATCTCTTGTACAAAATATACTCTAAAACAATCGCTCCCGTGGATGACAATTTAACTGGTCTGTACTTCACAATTTCCTCTGTTCTGTCCTTCTTAAAATGGTGGAATGCAAGAAGCAAAGTATGCTGTATGCCAGCTTGACCACTCTATAGACCTGCCCCTCGAAGGAACAGTGGATCTGAACATCCAGATCTCTGTACATCAATTTTGCCCAGGGCTTTTTTTCCATTTACCATATAGTTCATTCTTGAATTGGATTCTCCAAAATGCATCATCTCACGTTTGACCTGATTGAACACTATTTGCCATTGCTCTGCACAACTGTCCAATCTATCTATTTTCCGCTGGAATCTCTGACAGTCCCCTTCACTTTCTGCTACTCCACCAATCGTAGTGCCATCTGCAAACTTATTAATCAGACCACCTTTACCTTCCTTTAGTTCATTTATGTATATCATAAACAATAGCGGTCCCAGCACTAAACCCTGTGAAACACCAGCCAGAACAGTCCTTCATTTTGAGAAACTCCCTTCCACTGTTACTCTGTGTCTTCTGCTGCCCAGCCTGTTCTCCATCCATTTAGCTCGTAGACCCTTGACCCCTTGCAATTACACGTTCTCTGTGAGCTTACCTCATCAAAAACCTTACCGAGGTCCATCATATAACATCTACAGCTTTTGCATGACTATCAATTTTCACTTCCGCAAATAAATCTATTATGTTTGCGAAGATGTGACCTCCCCGGAACAAAGCCTGGGGTGGTCTTGTTTAGAGTCCGTCTGTGTCGTACTCTGGAATCAGACGGGTTTATTTCAAAGCAGAAATTTATAAAATGCCACATTGACTGACTGTCTACAAAGTGCATGTTCTTTTCTAAAAACAAAATTGAATGTATTTGCAAATACGAATCTGCAAATTCAAATTCACCCCACAGATTTATGCGTGTATGCATGCAAGAAATGCGGAGTCTTTGTGTGCAGGGGTGGGGGAAGAGTGAGAGAGAGAGAGTGTGTCTATGTGTGTTTGTGTGTGAGAGAAAGAGAGAGAGAGAGAGAGAGTGAGTGTGTGTGTGTGTGTGTGTGTGTGTGTGTGTGTGTGTGTGTGTGTGGGTGTGTGTGTGTGTGTTTGTGCGCGCGCGCGCGCACATGTGCATGCAAGGGTGTCAGGTGTATGTGTCCTCGTTAAGATACAGACAGATTTGGCAGATCCCTTTCCCCACACAGACTCACGCTCTGGTTTCAGAGCTTCCACACTCTGCAGCCTCTGCTCCATTTGTTGTTCATGTTACAGATCCAGACACTGTCACTACAGTCCCCATGCTCCATCCAGAGTTGGGTCTCAAAATCCTCAGGTCTCACTGAATGTCTGGGGCAGCTCACAGCACACCCTCCAGCAAACCATCCCCAACACATCCACTAAATTTTGAATAACAGGAGTCAGTAAGATGATTTTCATAGAGTGATAGAGTCACACAGATGTACAGCATGGAAACAGACGTTTTGGTCCAACCCATCCTTGCCGACCCGATATCCCAACTCAACCTAGCCCCAAGCCCATATCCCTCCTGACCCTTCCTATTCACATACCGATTCAAATGCCTCTTAAATGTTACCATTGTACCAGCCTCCATCACTTCCTCCAGCACATCATTCCATACACGTACTACACTGTGCGAAAAAGTTGCCCCTTAGGTCTCCTTCCTCTTTCATGCTCAATCTATGTCCTCTTTTTATGGACTCTCCGACCCCAGAGAAAATACTTTGTCTATTTACTCTATCCATGCCGGTCATATTTTGCAAAGCTCTATAAGGTCACCTCTCAGCTTCCGACGCAAGTTCGATGCCTGCCCCTTTAAAATAATACTCGAGGGGCTTCCTCGTGCTACTGACCACACGATCAGCTGAGAGGGACAAACACAGGTGTTCAATGGACAGCTTCAGACTACGTTTCAAAGACGTGAGTCAAAACTGCTGAGTCCCTCCTGTCCAACATGGATCATTAAACTGTCAGCTCTTTCTTTTCTTTCTTCCATGTGTGTGGGAGTAATGCAAGAGCACTGCAGGATTACATATATAACATGGAACATGGGACACACGGGGAAGTGAACAACAGCCCACACACACCATTTTATTGTTTCTGAGATTCACATGTCAGCACTCGATACAATAGGGATCCAAAACTCAAGGCCAGGGAAAGATACGGAAAGACAGAAAAAAATCACATTAAAGATAGAAACAGATAATTAAGACAGCGATAGGCCATATTGGTGAAATATGGGGAAAAAGACAGGGCAGTGTGACTAACTGGGGAGCTCTGCAGACTATGCCAATGTATTGCTTCAAAAATGAACTATCTGCCCAGCATGGGGAGCTGTGCAGACTGTGCCAGTGTATTGCTCAGTACGGTGGACTATCTGCCCAGTATGGGGAGATGTGCAGGCCGTGCCAGTGTATTGCTCAGTAAGCTGGACTGTTTGCCCAGCATGGAGAGCTGTGTAGACTATGCCAGTGTTTTTCAGCCTCAGTATTGACCGGGGATGGGATGTAGTCAGAGGAACGAAATGCAATCTGTAACTAGAACAGAACATAGTGACGTCAATGCTTTCAATGTTTAAGCAGCAAGGGCAGTGATAAAATGAATCATGTTTCACAGTTGCAACGAGACAGGTCAACATAGAGACCAATGAGTAACACTGCCAGAAGCAAGGAGGGAGACAGTGAATTAACAAGTTCATTGCTGCAGTTAGTAGTGGTTTGTAAAGTGAACATCTCGATTTAGAGTCTCAGCAGAAACAATAACAGCGACAATGATAGTAGAGTCAATGAAAGGACAGCATTATAGTCAATCATGATTGATAAAATTAATGACTGAACATTGAGAATTACCAAGGACACCAACGAAAGCAAGGATTGGATAATAAAAGTATTGAATAATGTAAAGTGCATATTCTATCCGCCACCATAATGGGTTTCGATAATAATATGTAGAACTAAGCCAAACATCCCAATATAAACTCCTGTCCATTCTTGAGACATTCCGGCCTAATGTTCTCAGATTATGAATCATTGTTGGAACATTCCAGTCTAACATTCTCAGATTTTGATTCATTGTTGGAACATTCCAGACACTTGTGCTCAGATGCTGATCGCTCCCCACTGCATCTCTTGAGCTGCCGATCTCTTTTAATGCAGTCGGTGGTGCTACCACTCATACTGTGGAATAGCATATTCAACGGAACCCATTTATCATTGAAAGTTGGAACCCCTCCACTGGGATGATTACAATCCATGGAGACTGGAATGAACCGCAGTCACTAAACAAAAAGGCTCAGTTAACCCCTTCCTTTCGTAACTTTTCCTATCCCAATAAAAGGGAACATTTACTCAGTCTGGGCGGAATAAATGGGCGTTGCTTAGAGACAGACCATAAATCTTTCAATGTTCTTATTCTTTCTTCCGTGTATGTGGGAGTAGTGCAAGAACACTGCAGGACTGTTTATATTACATACTGTTTATAAAGGGAGATAGAGCATAATAAACAGACCGGCTGCATAAGGTGACCAGTGGGGGCACTTCCATAGACAAAAAAATCAGTGTCCACTATTTATTGACCATTGGCGTTGTGCACTGCTGCTCCTTATGATATCATTCAAAGTATTGAGACTGCTGCTCAGGAAAAGGAGAAGGTAATTCTATCCCCATGTGTCTGATACAGAGGGACAGGAGGAGACCATTCAGCCTCTCGATCCTATTACAGATGGACAGTGGGAGGCCATAAAGCCTCTCAGGTGTGTTTCAGAGGGACAGGAGGAGACCATTCAGTCTCTCGAGTCTGTTGCAAATGGACAGAGGAGACCATTCAGCCTATTGAGACTTTTACAGAGGGACAGGAGGAGGCCACTCTGCTTCTTGAGCCAGTTATTCAGTAACTAACAGTTTTAAAATACTTATGGAGAAGAACAGCCCTGATATAAATGGTAAAGTTCTAAATTGAATCAGGCCAACTTTGAACGTTTTATATTGGCAATTTGAAAAGCTGCTTGGGAGAAGCTCGTGACAGGAAAGTGGGAGGCCATCACAAATGAGATTACAGGTTCTAGATGGAATATCTTCCGGTTCATGAGCAATGCAAGGCTGGTAGGTGTCGGGAATGCTGGCTGGCGAGCGGAATTGAGGTTCTGTTCAAGAAAAAGACGGAAGTATATGATAGGTACAGACAGGAGGGATCGAGTGAATCCAAAGAGGACTAGCAGGGCTGTAGGCTATTACTCAAGAGGGAAATGAGGAGGGTAAACTGGGGACATAAGATATCTTTCGAAAATAAGGTAAGGGACAATCCAAAGAAATTGTGCCAATACATTGAGGTCAAAAGAGTAACTAGGGAGAGGACAGGGCCCTTTGAAGATCAGAAAAGTGACCTATGTGTGGAACTACAGGAGATTGGTGAGATACTACATAAATATTTTGCATCAGTATTTACTGTGGAGTAGGATATGGAAGGTAAAGAAATTGGGGAAATGAATGGTGATATCTTCAAAAGCGTCCATATTACAGAAGATGAGGAGCTGGCCATCTTAAAATGCATTAAGGTACATAACTCCTTCTGACCTTTTATGTGACTCGTGGATCGGCACTGGAAGTTAGTGCAATGAAAGGTACATATCTTAATCTGATCTTAGAATAGGAGAAACTGCCGGCACAACATCAACAGCTCAAGGGCCTGTATTGTGCTGCACTGATCTGTGTTCTATGACCTGATCAGGTGTACCCCAGAATCTTATGGAAAGCTAGGGAAGTCATTGTTTGATATCTAGTTGAGATATTTTTATCATAGACAGCCACAGGTAAGGTTGTGCCATTGTTTAAGAACAGTTGGTAAGGAAAAGTCAGGAAACTATAGACCGGTGGGCCTGATGTCATTGGTGGGTAAGTTGTTGCAGGGGATTCTGAGGGACAGGATTTACTTGTGTTTGGAAAGGTAAATTCTGATTAGCGATATTCAACATGACTTTGCATGTGGGAAATCTTGTCTCACTAATTTGATATAGTTTATTGAAGAAGTGAAGAATAAGATTGATGAAGGCACAAAAAATCGAACTGTGGAATAGAATATGGACTTGAATAAGGCATTCTTAAAGGTTCCACGTGGTAAACTGTTAAGCATGGTTAGATCGCATGGAATACAGGGAAAGTTGTAGATAATTCGCTCAAAGGTAAGAGATCAAGGTAATGCTGGTGCCGCGTATTTTATTTGCACTGGAGGCCTGTGACTAGCAGTGTACCACCAGGATCTAATGGATTTTGTTATTTATGTAAATAAATTGGATGTGAATATTAGTAAGAATGGTTAGTGAGTTTACAGGTAACACCAAAATTGGTGAGGTAGTAGACAGTAAAGATGATTAACTCAGAGTAAAACGGGACCCTGATAAGATGTGCCAAAGTGCCGAGGAGTGGTTGAAGGAGTTAATGTCAGACAAACGGAAGGTGTTCATTGTTGTGAGCTAAATTGGGTCGGCACTTGTAGGCAGGATCCTGGGAAGTGTTTCCAAACACAGACAGCTAAATAGAAACTATAGAAACCCTGCAGTGTGGAAATAGGCCATTTGGCCCATTGAGTCCACACTGACCCTCCAGATAACATGCTGACCAACACACCCATACGTTACCCAGTGACTCTACATTTCCCTTATACAATTCACCGTACCTGCAATTTCCCTGGGTACTTTGGGGTAGTTTAGTGAGGCCAGTGAACTTATCCTGTGCATTTTTAGACTGTGGGAGGAAAACCAAGCACCCGAAGGAAACACACACAAACACGGGGAGAAAAAGCAAACACCACATAAAGAATGACCAAAGGGTAGAATCGAACCCAGGTCATTGGTGTTCGAAGGCAATATTGCGAGCCACGTTACCACCTAACGACCATGGGGATGAGTGACTTATTGCTCCCATTTTCTCTGGATCTGTCACATCTGTTCAGATGATGATAAATTTCAGCGTGGTGCCTCTGTCAAGCCCTCCTTAACCTTCACCCCAGAATTCACATTCTAATGGACAGGGCCTTAAGCAGTGACTGACACATTGCCTGCACAGCTGCCCTCACCCCTTCTCCTCCTATCCAGATCAAGTGTTCCATTAATACTACAGCATGCAAGATAATTGCTGATTAAAAATAAAACAAAAAGCTGCATACATTGGAGATCGGTAACCAATACTGTTCTGATGAAGACTCCCCAGATTTGAAACATTGACTCTGCTCTCTTCTGACAAAGGATTGTGAGAAAGTGACAACTGCAAATGCAGTGAATTCTAAAGTGAATTCCTGATGAAGAGTTTATGACTGAAACATAGTCTTTCCTGCTCCTTGGATTCTGCCTGACCTGCTGTGCTCTTCGGGGGCCACACTTTTGGACATTTTCCTTCAGATGCAACCAGATCTGTTGAAGTTTTCCTGCAAATTCTTTGTATATAATTTCCTGTTTATAACATAAACAAAGATTTCCCTGCAGCATTGTCTTCCATGCACATCTTCCACAAATGTTTGCTTCTTCTTCTTAGTTCTAAGCTGCAGTCAAACTGTTTCTGTATAAACTGAGCACCGGGGTGAGTTGAATGGTAGATTCAGCGAGATTTGTCTTGATGCCTTTCTCGATGTTACAAAATCTTTCTGCATTGTGTTCGACAAACACATGGATGAGAAAGGCTGAGATGGATATAGGCCAAGTACAGGGATATGGAGTCAATGTGGACTGACATTTTGGTCGGAATGGACCAGTTCTGGCTGAAGGGCCTTTCTCCGTGCAGTAGGATTGTACGACTGGAAATGAAAGTAGTTTGGGATATAGACAAGCCCGCGGGGGGGGGGTGGGGGGGTGCAGGGGGTTTGAGAAACAATGTCATGGAAAGATATGTTCACAGGTTTCAGAATTCTGAATATAGACATGTAGATCGCATCTGACGACATAAGCCAACATTACCAGGAACGATGGGTGAATGGAATATTGGTGTGAGTTCAGATGATGGAGAGTTTTAGATTAGGATTTGTTCTGCAGCGTTGTATGTGGGAGTGGTGTGAGCAGAGTCTTTGACTCCGGGCTGAATCTAATTTCTCTCAGTGTCATTTTAATTGAGTGACAGAGCGATTGTTTGTATGAGACTGAGTTAGTTTCCTGGTGCTATCTTATCGAATTCACCTCATTCACTACCCGCCCCACCCCATGGTGTTCCTGTCATTCAATGCCAGCCTGATTCTCCCACTCAGCACGGTTGGAGGTATTCACCATCGCCGTAAATCTCTGGATATTCCGTGATCCCTAGCACTGATGCCAAAAATAAACGCCAGTGGGCAAATAATTCAGCTTTCTCAGTTCGAAGATGCCCTGCCGAGATGAGGCGGAGCATGGCAGATAAGACAATAGATAATAGACAATAAACAATAGGTGCAGGAGCAGGCCATTCGGCCCTTCGAGCTTGCACCAACATTCATTATGATCATGGCTGATCATCCACAATCAGTATCCTGTTCCTGCCTAATCCACGTAACCCTTGATTCAACCATCTTTAAGAACTCTATCCATCCATAAGGGGAAATTACAGCGCGGGTTTGTCGACAGGAGCATTGATGTCCTGGTGGATGGGCTAGTAGAAAGGGCGAACATTCTCTTATCAAAGGTAGCCACACCTGCAGACCCACCAAGCATGGTCTGAGCTCTACCACCCAGCTCAGTGCAGTATCTGTGGTCTGAAGAAATGTCCAGCAATGCAGGACAAGCATCAATAACCTTCCCCAATCTGTCAGGATAAGGGTCATTGTATTCTCTCTGCTCCCTCACATTCACTGTATATCTGTTATAGCACCTACCTCAGAACAAGGCTCATGCTCCAATATTCTCACTGCTGTATGCAGCATATTCCTCTCCTCTCTCTAGCCTTTGTGATACCCCAACTCATTTATAGAATGCTCTGGAGAGTGCTAATTATGGAATGTTCCAGATAAAGTTCCAAACAATTCCCGGTTTCAGGAGGATGACAGTGCCCCGGTGTGGAAAGCATGAGGGGAAGGAACAGTGTGTTTTTAAAAATTAAAATTACATGCACACGAAATTGAAATCCATCATGAGGCCATTCCTTCCTTCAAATGTGCTCTAACCTTTAATAAGATCGGAAGTGATCTAACTGTCTCCTGAGCACCATGTTATAGGAACTTGCTGTCATTCAGCCCCTGGCGTCCTGTCACTGACCAGACGACACTCAGGCATTTTTATCCTGGGTTTCTTCAAGCATGTGTTCCTTAGGCATTTCCCATCGGGACGGACTCTACTACCAATATGTCCCATCAGCTTTCTACTTTCATGCAATTGTAGGCATCCTTCACACAGACCAATCAGAAATATACTGTTATTTAATAGTTGTCGATATCTAAACACAATTATTATTCAAGTTATTTTGTTTGTGTCACCTTATTGCATTCAGCTCAAGATAGCATCTAAACACTTCCTTCCAGCAAAGAACATTTTTATCCTTAGCTGGTAGCTTGACCGTTACCTGAATTGGACCTTTTTCCTTGTTATGAAAGTTTCTCTTGCCCTTTGTCTGTGAGTGCTTCTGTCTGAAACAGTTACACAGGCTCCCACTCAGTTGGTTGGACGGCTGGTTTGTGATGCAGAGGGAAGCCAATAGCGCAGGTACAATTTCCCACATTGACAGAGGTCACCATGGAGGGGACGTTCTCGGAAACTCCAGGGCTCAACTCCACTCTCCTGTTAATCCCTCATATCCCTCAATTCGCTGATATGTCAAAATCCAATCCAGCCCATCTGTAAAAACAATCAGTGGCCCAGCCTTTACAACTCTCTGATTTAGTTAAATTCAGACTTCACGACCTTCTGAAAGAAGACATTTCTTTGTATCTCAGTTTCAAATCGATATTCCTTATTCTGTCTCTGAGTTCGAGACTCTGCCCAGGTGTGGAAACACATTCTCAGCATCTACCTTGTGAAGCCCCCTCTGTATCCTTTACGTTTCAGTAATATCACGCTCATTCATTTCAAGCACAATGAATAATCGCCTCACCATTTTAGATGTATTCAATAATTCAACCCTTCCATCCAGGAACCTGCGTACTGTATCAATCTAGTTACTTGCTGCAACACCACGCTGACTTTATGTTTCATACGCAGGAACACTCCAATCCCTTTTTACTGATCCTTTGTTGGGAGTCTTCTTCATTAAATATCAGCCTGACTTTTGGTTCGCAGTGTCATCCTCAAACTCGGATGTATATTTCATTAAGAATAGACTGTAAATAACTGATGCCATCGGACTGTTATTTGTGATACTCCATTAGGTATGTCTTTATCATAACGATCCATTAATCCTGACTCTCCAATTTCTATGTGTTGACCACCCGTCATCCCATGCTAATACATTGTCTGTAACACTATGAGCTTCTGTCTTCTGTAAGAACCTTTATTTTGTGATACGTTGTGGAAGATCTCTGGAAAGCCACATGCCTACCAGTTCCCCTTTATCAAGTCCACATGTTAAATTTTCAGGGATCTTAGGAAAACTTTGGAGACAATATATAGTTTCACATTCAAAAAACAACGCTGACCCTGCGTGAAGTTTTTCTAAATGCCTTTCAATTCTTTCCTTAATAATAGACTCTCGCAGATTCCCAGTAATAAAGGTTAGGCTAAATATTTCCTGCCCTCTGTCTCATTCCTTTCTTGAAGACAGGCGACACGTTGGAGGTTCTCCAGTTTCGCTGGAATACTCCTGAAATCTAGAGAGTTACGGAATCTTTCACACAGTAGCACCAGTCATTCCGTAATCACTTAAAAAAAACAACTCTGAATTACTGCTGACCGGTCTACCCTTACTCTTGTCCGTTTGTCAAAAAACCTTGTTCCTTTTGTTAGAGACAGTTCAGAAACTTGCCTCATTTTAACATTTTGTTTATGTCATTGACATGCTTACAGTGCCTTCCCCTGTGAGGAACAAGGCAAAGTACTGGTGTAATTTTTGCCTGTTCACTGTAGCCAGTTCCCCAGTCACATCCTCCAAATGACCTCAATATACTTTCCAGACTTCATTTCTACCTAAGTTCACACATTCATTTTGAATTTTTTATATATACACAGAAAATTTTGTGATGCTTGTTTTTATATTTCTTGCTAATTTACTTACATCATATCTTTTGTTCCCCTTTTCTCACTTTCTAGATTCATAGAGTCACATTACACACAAACAGACCCTTTGGTCCAACTTGTCCATGCTTAACTAAACCAGTCCCATCTGCTTTCACGTGTCCCATATGCTCAAAACGTTTCCCATTTATATATTTGACCAAATGTCTTTTAAATGTTGCAGCTGTACTTTCATCTACCACTCTTCATCTTGCAGTTCATTCCATACACACATCATCCTTAATGTGAAAACGTTGCACCATTGGCCCTTTTAAATCTTCTCCATTTCCCCTTAAAGGGATGTATTCCATGTTTGAACTCCCCACCACCACCCGCAATCCCGCCACCCCTCTCCAGTGGAAGATACCTTGGCTCTCCATCCAATCGATGCCTCTCGTGATTTTATAAACTTTTATAACGTCACTTTTCAACCTTCTCCACTCCATCTAATACTAACTTCAAGAACAAGCACTTGATCGTAAGCACTGCAAATTTGAAATAATATTCAAACTGACAGGTAAACAACACAGACAAAACTTTATACTGTGATTTGTTTTTTTTTCTCTCCAAGGAACAATGCTAAGACAGCGTGAAACCCTTACCAGTATCATTAGGAAGTCAGACACTTGAATTCCTTTGTCGAAACAGGGTGATGATCCCTACACTGAAAGCGTATCTTTGGCCAAATTCGTAGTCAGAAGGGGAATTCTGATACCACACGGTAAGCATGCAGATACCTTTAGCAGAGTGAGATGAAGGCTGAGTATACTTGTTGAAATTTGGATCACAGTGTGAATTCAGTACAAATGGGGAGGTATTTTCAATAAGGTTTATTCCAAGAAGGAAACTTTCCAGAATGAGATGAGAGTGGGAGGTGCAAAACAACATGAATGGAGAGGTCGAGTCACACTTAGACCAGAGGCAAAGTGACAGCACAAAACACAGCTTGATGCTGGTGCAGGGAATGTAAACCTGATCAAAAAGCCTCAGGGAGGAACCATCATGTGAGAGAATGTGCTCTGTAATTGGAGAGGGATAACCTGGAATCAGGAAGAAGAGATGAGCAAGGAAGAGGGTGCAGCAGCAATGGCAGGGGTATCTGGAGGTAATTCAGGATGCACAGCTGAAATTCATGCCCAGCATCTGGGCACACACAATGCTCGTTAATTTGCGAATGAATACTATCCTTCACAGATTTCGTCAACCACGGGCAGTTCATCTTCTTCGGAGTCCTTTTTGAACAGAAACAATAATTGCTGAGTGTTATGGGATATCTGCTTGAATGTCTGCTCCTGTATGTCCACTGCCCTTCCTCTGGGTTTATTTCTACATCCCTCTTCAGACTAGATGAGAGACAGAAATCCTCAATTTAAATGTTTGGTTCTTTTAAATCAGGAGGAACTTCTGCATGTGGCTGAATACACGATCTGCGGATGCTGACTCCATTCTCCCAGTTTCTCCATCTCTGTTGTTTCTGTTTGATGATGTCACATTCCAGTGAACTGCCTCTGACGTGATCTCCTTTTTCTTCAAACCAGAAATCCCCTAACTCTGGTGGACAAGTCCTTCAGCTGTCACTGTCCCATCGCCCACAGTGTCGCCCTCACTCCGTCCCCTTCTTCCCAGAACAATGATATATCTCCCCTTGTCATCACTTCCTACTGCTCTCGAATCCACATTCGTGGAATCATCCTCTACCACTTCCACCATCTCCAGCAGGACTACACCATCAAACACATCTTCCCCTCCCGTCCACTGTCAGTATTACATGGGGACCATTCCTTCTGTGACATCCCCATCACCCTGAACACTTCCCCACTCCCCCCATGACACCTTCCCATGCAATTGCAGAAGGTGCAACACTTGCCCAACCACCTCTTCACTCCTCACTGTCCAAGGCTCCAGTCGCAACTTGCAGGTGAAGCACCATTTCACTTTACACTTTCAATCCAGTCTCCTGTCATTGCTGCTGACAATGCAGTTTCCTTTACACTGGGGAGACCAAACAGAGACTGTTTTAAGGAACACTTCCACTCTATCTGTAGGAATAATTCTGACCTTCCCATTGCTTCCCATTCCAGTAACTTACGTTGCTCTCATGCTGACTTTTCGGTCCTGATCTGCTGTAATGTTCCGATGAAGCACAACCCAAGCTGGAGTAACACCTCCTTTTATACTTTGGTACATTTCAGCCTGAAGGAATACATATTCATTCCCATGATTTCACAGCCTAACCCCATTACGTCTGTTTTTCAATTTTCATGCATTGTGGTGGCTTGTCTGTGACTTGCTTATCTTGCACTCAATTGAGAGAACTTATTTCTCCCATTTATACTTTAATTTACACCCATTTTATATCTGTTTCCCTTTCACCTGGCATTGCATCTCCACATGCTCTGTTTCCCATCACCCCTCGTCCACTTTTGTCAAGGGATTAAGGAGTTCTTTTCAGTTCTCAATAAGGGTCATGCAGGGCTTGAAACACTACCTCTGTTTCTCTGTCTCCACAGATGCTGCAAGACACGCTGAATTTCTCCAGCAATTTCTGGTTTTGAACAGCTTTAAAGACGTCTGTCAAAGCTGCCCAAACACCCTGTCCATCATGAAGCACCATACACTGAGAAGTGAACAATAACGCAAGATGCAGAAATTCATTGTTTCTGAAACGACGTAAGCCTGGCATCATTGCCGCTACAGAGAGCTTAATGAAGACCATGAAGAGAAACAGAGGGAAACACATTCAGTTTAAACACCGAAGGTGGCATGACTGAAAGGGAAATGATTCAGATGAATGTTAGAATTAGAATTTCTATAGTGTGGCAACAGGCCCTTTGGCCCAACAAGTTCACAGCGATTCTCTGACGATTAAATCAAACAGACCCATTTACATATCTTACATTTATCTCTGACTAATGGACATAACTGAACACTATGGGCAATTTAACCAGGCCAATGCACCTAAGCTGCACATCTTTGGACAGTGGGTGGAAACCGAAGCACCTGGAACAAACCCACTCAGACATGGGGAGAATGTGCAAACTCCACATAGACAGTCGCCGGAAGATGGAATTGAATCTGGGCCCGTAGTGTTGTGAGGCAGCAGCGCTAACCACGGACCCCCCGGTGCTGCCCGGCGGGGCAAGTTTAGGGGTTTTGAGAATCATGACAATTAAGAGGTGTGACACCATGGACAAACGCTCAGAAGAATGAGAATACTTAAATGGAAGTGTTACCACATCAGTAACCAGAGTAGGTCATGGGGTGATGGGTGAATGGGTCTCGGTGTGAACTAGGGGACAGATAGCAGAATTGCAATGCAGAAATTGAAGCTCAAAACTGGGAGTTTATGTGGTACTTTCGACCACAGCTGGACAGAAGGCGAAATGTATTAAATCACAATCTGCAACATTTTGCCCAGGATAATCCCTCAGTCTGTCATTTACATTAAGCTGATCGATGTTTCAGAGATGAGTTGGTGAATGTACCAGTGGCAGAACCATATGTAACTAAAAATGATGACAATCCATTTAAAGCTACTGCACTTGACCACTGTACTTTCATTCCAAACAGCAGGACTGATATCTGAGAGAGAGGGCGAAATGAATATAACACAACCAGATAAGATATAAGCTCTACAGTTCTGCCACATCCAGTCAGAAATGCAGTTGAACTATGAAACAACTGACAATAAAAGAGGATTCCACAAATATTATTTAAAAACAAGATTGTTCAATGGGAGTACGGCGTCAGTGGTTCAGTCATCATTTATTGCTCAGTTATTAGTTTAGAGTCAACTACTTTGCTGTGGGACTGGAGTTACATGTGTCCAGAGCCGGTGTGGATGGTAATTCCCTTCCAAAAAAGGCATCAGTGAACCAAATGTGTTTCTCCTACAATCAGAAATTGATTCATGATCATCATTACACACTTAATTCCAAACATTTGTTGGATTTGAATTCCACCATCTACTGAAACATGATTCGATCTTAGGTCACCAGAATATTACTGGGGTTGTTAGACTAACATCTCAGCAGTTATTGCTGAGGCTATTGCTCTACCATTCCTCAAAAGAATGGAGCCTTCCTGTACATCAGTGTAAAAGACAAGGATGCAGTGTCTACACCATCCCCAGCCAGAAGTGTTGCTTGAATAATGCCCACAGAATCACAGATGCCAGTCTTCAACCAATTCGGTTTTCCACACGTGACATGAAGAAACAGTTGAATGCAGTCGATACGACAAAGCAATGGGCCCTGACACCATTCCTGCAATAGAACAGAAGACTTGTGCTGCACACCAAGCCGTGTCACTGGGCACGCTGTTTCATTCCAGCTCCAACTCTGACATCTCCCTGGCAATGTGGAAGATTACTCAACTATATCGGATCCCTTAAGAGGGGAATAATTACAATCTGACCAATTACCACCCCCTCAGTCCTATCACGACAGTAAAATTGGTGAGAGTTCTTCCTGACAGAGCTGTCAAGTAGTACAGAAATAATCAGCTCAGTGCGGTTTCTCATAGTTCCCCATGTGGAGATGGTGCCGTTGTGGAATTGTCACTGGACTACTAATCCAGACCAGGTAAAAGCTTTGGCAGCTGGTAGAAGTTAGAAACAATTAATAAAATATCGAGATGTAAAATCTGGTGCCTGTAATACAGACCTTGAAGCCCATGTCAATTGTCAACATAAATTTGCTTCCTCAGTGCACTTTCAGGAAGTGAATCTCCCGTGATTTCCTGGTCTGGCCTAAACGTGACTCCAGATACACAGATATGCAGTAACCTCTTCAATGGTCTCCGAAACTGCCAAGCAAAGCCGTTGTATCAAACTGTTCCAAGATCTTAAAGGTTAAATCTGGACAGAACCCCCGGAACCAGCCTCTGTATTGGAAAAGAGAACGGGATTCACAGTCCTGTCGACCCTGCAGGGACCTCTTTCCTGAAATCTGAGAGTTTCTAACAACATTTACAGAGCTTTCCCACAGACTGCACAGAAACATCGGGAAAGCAGTAGGTCATATAACACATTGAACCTTCCCCACTCTACGTTTTGACCAAACATCTCTTCAATTCACTTTTCCCAAACACTGTATTCTCTATATCCATTGAACTGATTGACTATCGGGAATAAAAAAAGTAGGAATTTCGGTCCATCAATTTTGCTCTCCCTTTCAATATAATGATGGCTGACCATGTATTCCCACACCAAACTCCTGCTTCAACTTCATCCCTTTAGTGTCTAGAAATCCTTATTTATATTCAGTGCCTTTGCTTCCACAGCCTTATGTGGCAGAGAATTCCCCAGGTTAACCAGCCTCTGAGTGCAGACATTTATTCTCATTTCAATGCAGAGTGACCTGTTTGCATCCAATAATGTGGACCCCTTGTTTGAGACGTTCCAGCCAGGGGAATTATCACCCCTGCTGACAACCTGTCTCGCCATGACAGAGTTTTATATATTACACGAGATCTCCACTCATTTCTTAAACCCCATGGAATACAGGCCCAGTCGCCCCAAACTCTGCTGCCACAACAAGCCTGTCATCCCAGAGATCAGTCTGGTTATCCATCGCTGCTTTCACTCAATGTCAGGTTTATCCTATATTAGGTAAGGAGATCAAATGTGCACACAATACTGCACAATTTTCGAGATGGGGATTCACCGAGGCCCTGTACAGCTACAGTAAGACACCTTTACACCTGGACTCAAGTCCCCTGGAAATGAAGGTCAGCATACTAATTATCTTCCTATCTGCTTTCTGTTGCTGCTCTCTGTGACTGGTGTACAAAGAGATTGAGATCCTTTTCAATGATACAGCTCCCCACTTGGTGTCTCTATGTACAGTGGGCATGTGTCAATCTCAATTCAAGCATTGACTTCTGGTTTCAGAATTCACTGCCCTGCATTGACCTCAGAGTTTGGTGAAGAAATCAACTTATGTATACACAGAAGTACTTTCATACAGCAATAGGCTTACATCAGTTCTTTTTGAAATGTTAGCCTGTTATTCTATATTTCCAAACAATGTGCTCAATGTCACGTCTACCCACGTTGTTCTTCACCTGACAGGTATTTATCCATTTCCTCCAATTTCTCAATCACCTTTGAACTTCTTTACATCCTGACCACCTACTCACAATCTCAATTTGGGGCCAGCAGCAGATTTGGAAAGAGTACATTGAATACCCTTGAACAAATGTTTGATAAGCTTTCTGAATAGTTGGGTTGCAAACACAAATTCTTGGATTATCATACTAGTCATTGCTTTCCACTCCAAAATATATAGAACTGTTTTTGCTGATTCACGTTTTCCTTTCAACTCTCCCATTCTCAACCCATGCCAGTAAATTAGATCTAGCTGTTACACACTGTTATGGGCCAGGACAGACCTCCTCAAATAATTTCAAGGAAGGAGCGCAAACCCAACATTTACTCATTGATTGAAGCAGGTGTAAGGTGGATATTCCAGAAGTGACGCGGCTGAATGAAACACATACAGAAGAGGATAGCAGACAGAATAACTTAACCATCTGGAAAACCAAAAAATTTTCCCAATTGAATGATGTTGTTCCAAGTACTTGAAACAATCCACATTAACACACCATGGCAAAAACAAAAAGAAAAATAAACCCCAGGTTCTTACAGGAGAGATGTCAGAGTGAGGGCGAATCAGACTGGGTCTGCTTCTTTGAGTCTGGTAGCTTCACGACTGGCTGCCTGCTTTCAGCAAACAGCAAGACTGTGAAAAATCAAGCCAAACAAACCAAAGCAGAGGGTCTGCGCTGGGAGAACTGGCCACTTCCCTTTCCTCAGAACAGAAGAACAGAAGGACTAGGTTCAAGAGTAGGCCGTCTGGCCATTCGAACATGCTCTGCCATTTAATAGTATCATGGCTGACCTATTCGTACACTCAGATCCACTTACCCACGCTCGCACCGTATCCTTCATTTACTTCATTCTTCAAAATACCTTAGCTTTAAAAGCATCAACTACCGCACTGAGCAGGCAATTCCATAGAATTAGAACACTCTGGATGAAGAAGTTCGTTCTCAATTCAATTAAAAGCTACTTCCTTCACTTGCCAGTGGAAACATCGTCTATATGTTTCGATTAGGTCCGAACCCCATCCTTCTGAATTTCAATGATTATCATCCCAGTGTACCCAGTCTCGCCTCATAAACCAACTCTTTCAAATCCGGATTCAACCCAATGAAACTCCTCTGCACCCCATCCAGTGCCAGTACATTCTTTCTCAAGTAAGGCGGCTTAATCTTCATAAAATACTCCAGGTGTCGCCACACCATCACCCTGTACAGCTGCAAAATATCTTACCTGCTTTTAAATCCAATTCCTTCAGCAATGAAGGACAACATACCATTTGCCTTCCTCAGTACTTGCTGTACTGCAGACCAAACTTATGTGTTTCATGAACATGGATACGCAGGTCCCTCTGCAGAGCAGCATACTGCAACGTTTTACCATTCAAGTAATACTGGTACTCCTAACAAATAGATGAATTCACATTTGCTTACATTGTATTCCATCTGCCAGACGTTTGCCTACTTAGTCGAAGTATCTGTGTTCCTCTAAAACGTTTCACAGATCTTTGCACACTTCACGCTGCCACTCATCTTCGTGTCATCTGTAAACTTTGACAAACTCCGTATGTTCCCAACACCACATCATCTCTATAAATTGTAAATAATTGCAGCCCCAACACTGATCCCTGAAGCACGCCACTAGTCACTGATTTCCAGATATGAATAGCACTCATTTAGGCTCGCCCTTTGCTTCCTGTTAGTCAACCAATCTTCTATCCATACTAATACTTTACTCATAACGCCTTTATCTTATGCAGCAGCCTATTGTGTGGCACCTGTCGAACACCTTTTGGGAACCTAGCCTCATTGTCTACCTTGCTCATAATGTCTTCATAAATTTCCGAAACACTGCCCTTCAGGAACCCATGTTGTGTCTGCGCAATGGGCCGATTTCTATCAAAATGTCTTGCTATTTCTCCCTTGATAATACACTCAAGCATCTTACCAACTGTACAGATTAAACTAACTGGTCTGTAGTCCCCCATCTTTCATCTACCAGCCTTTTTAACCAGTGACGTCTCATTTGCTGTTTTCCAATCAGCTGGAACTGCCCCAAAGTTCAGCAAATATTTAGAAAATTACCACAATTGAACTTGATATTACCTCCGCTATCTTCTTAGTACCCTGGAACTCATTTCATCAGGGTTTTGTTTTCCTTTTGATCCATTAGCTTACCCAACACTACCTCCACCGTAGTAATGATTGTAAGCATGTCCTTTCCTACCCACATCTCTTTGTCAATTACTGGCATGTTATTAGTGTCCTCCATTAGGATGATCAATGCAAAATACCTGCTCAATGCCTCGGCCAATTCATCCTATCCTATAACTAAATTTTCCATCTCGTCCTCTAAATGCCCAACATTTACGTTAAACACTCATTTTCATTTTATATATTTAGGGAATCATCTGCAACCTCTTTTCATATTCTGTGTTCTTTTTTTTCTCTTGTGTTCTATCCTACTTTTCTTTATAGCTCTTTTCGTGGCTTTCTGTTGAGTATTAATAATTTTCCAATCTTCTAGGTTCCTGCTTTGCTTGGCCGCTTTGCATGACTTCTCTTTAAACTTGGTAGCCTCGCTTATTGCTTAGACACCCGATGCAGATTACCCCTTTTCCTAGAGTCTTTCCTTTTCACTGAATATACTTTTTATAAGGACTTTGAAGAATTCCTTTGAAATCGTCCACTGCTCGCCAATTCTCACCATAAAGTATTTGTTACTAGTCAACTTTAGCCTTGTCCTCCCTCATTCTTTTGTAGTCTCCCTCGTTTAAGCACAGGACCCGAGTATTTAATTTTATCTTCACACTCTCGAACTGTATTTTAAATTTAGCCATACTGTGATCATGCCTTCCAAGTTGAATTCTAACTATGAGGTCATTAATTATTCCTGTCTTATTACACAGGACCAGATCTAGCATAGCTTGCTCCTTATTGTACGTGCTTTTATTTTAGAGCAGTCAAACCCAGACATTTCGGATTCACTGCTTTTAAGACACCTTTGAAAAAAAACAAGGACAGCATGACCTTGTTAAAGGTGTAGCATTTTCACAACATTAGACTTGGGACTTTATCAAAAAGTTTCTGAAAATTCCAATTCACTGCATCTATTGCTTCACCATAATTTATTTCCCAGTCGGTTTCTCAAATATGATTCACCTTTAATAATTTGACATTGATCTGATTCATGTTCATTACTTTCAAATTAATTTAATTCTCAAAGTTGCTGGCAAAGCATTCATTCTAATAGACTGTTATATTGTCCTGACTGCTTCTTTGGTGCTAAGCAGACTGTAATTCCCTGCTTTCTCCCTGCCTCCTTTAGAAATATTGGGGTTATACTTGCTGCTCTCAAATCTGTCAAAATCATCAGGAATTTGGAAGACAGCAAGCAAAGTATCCATTATTTCCATGGACACCTCCTTTAGGAATCAGGGCTAAAGATTATCAGGCCGTGGGGATTTATGAGATTTCCATTCTCTAGATTTGGACTGCAAGGATGCTACAATCATCTTCTCCAACATTTTATCTTAATATATTGCATTTTGAGAAGCTTTTACGTTTCACGCTTGTTTAATGCACTCTTCCGAAACCTATTACTTCCTGTCTTAAGCTGTTCAATGATTGCCTTCCACAGCCATACAATCACAGAAGCATAGCCTGTGTAGCATCAAAATTACAGCATTATCTATATTATTCCAACTTTACTGCAACAGTCCCATAGCCATGAATGGTTTGACATTTCAAGTGCTCGTCCAGATACTTTTTAATGGCTGTGAGATTACCCGTGATAGCTCACCAACACACCCCCTCCCCCCCCCCCCCCACCCCCACCACCCCTCAGGAAGTGCAATCCAGACCACATCACACTCTGGGTGAAGAACAATCCATGAATCCTCTCTAAACCTTAAATCCTTCCTTTCAAACGTGTGCTCCCCTCTTCTTGGCCCTTTGACTGAAAGGAGCAGCTGCTGTCTATCCACCCTGTCCATGCCCCTCGTAATCTTATCCATCTGAATCATGTCCCCCTCAGCCTTCTCTACTCCAAAGTAAACAAATGGAGCTTATGAAACCTCTCTCCATAACTGATATGCTCCATCCTTGGGGGCATCCTGGTGAATCTCTGTACTCCCTCCAGAATAATCAAATCCTTCCTGTAATTTAGGTGCCAGAACCCTCAAATTTTGTTCCATCTTGGCCTAACCGAAGTGTTACATAGCTCTTATAATCTGTGCCTCGATGAGTAAATGCTATGCCTACTGTTTCCAATGATTTCTTATGCAATCTTTTATCTTTCCCCGTTATATTCACGGATATGTGGAGAAGCACCCTCTGAGCTTCCTGGTGTGCTGCCATTCATTGCATACTCTCCTGTCTGGTTCCTTCCTCCAAAGTGCATCACCTCATATTTATCAGGGTTGTATCCTATCTCTGCCATTGATCCACCCATCTGACCATTCCATCTGTATCTTCTTGTAACATAAGAACTTACTCCTCACTGCCAAACACCCAGCCAATATTTGTGTCAAACACAGACTTATTTATCACGTTGCAACTCCCCATCCACATTCACCCCTACATCATTTGTAAATACCACAAATAATAAGGGTGACAGTACTGATCATTGTGGTACATCAGGTGACACAAACAGCCTTCTACCTCCACCTATTTGTTTTGCAAAATTTTCTCTAACACTGATCTGAAACACCCCGGTCAATAGTTCCCTGCTCTATCTCTACCACCCTTTCTATAAAGGGTGTTCTCCAGTCTTCGGGCCCTCACTTGTGACCAGATTCTATTTAAACATTAGCATCAGTGCCTTTTATTCCTTGTCTCCAACAGCAGCCTGAGATGTAACTGATCTAGACCTGGGGATTGGTCCAGTTTTATACCAGCCAAAACCATCAATCCCTGCTCACATCTTACATCAATCTGTTCAAGAGCTTCCTGTCCATCTTCTTGAATTCTGTACCTGCCTCCGGCTTTTCCCATGTAAACAGACGTGATGTTCTCCTACAACAATCAATCAGCTTTCTCCACTCTCAAACACAGATTCCCGCCTTGATCTCAGACCAATTTTCATCAGCAGGCCATTGTACTATCTGAGAGATTAATCAGGAGAATGCCCATTTAGTATATGTGATCAGTATATTTTACTTAGATCAAGACATCAAAATTGTACAGGTACAATCCAGGTAGTCTCACCAACCCTCTGTGTTACTAATGCAGAATGTCTTTACTTCGAGTAGGAGCAAATCACTGCAGAAGCTGAATCTGTACTGAAACCAGCACATGCTAGAGATCACAGTTAGTCCTGATGAAGGGCTTATGCTCGAAACGTCGAATTCTCTATTCCTGAGATGCTGCCTGGCCTGCTGTGCTTTGACTAGCAACACATTTTCAGCTGTTATCACAGTTAGTCAGACAGCATCGTAAAGAGAGAGCAAGCTGATACTTTGATTACAGCTGATTCTTCATCGGCTGTATTCAGATTCTCTTTAAAGGGAAAGGGGCGCAGCACTGACACCTGTGGCACACCAGCGTACACCGTACACACAAACAACCTTCTACCACTACTTATGTTCTCCAATAGTTTGTCTAATGCTTACCTTCCCCTGTTTCCATATGTTCCTCCCAATGCACTTTGCTTTAATGTTTTCTGATAACTTACTGTGTGTGCTAATTAAAAGTCCTCCTGAATATCTGATTGCACCACGTTCACTGATTCGCCATTGTTTACATCTACAAGAGATATCTTCAAGTATAAAATTGTAAATTATAACTTCCCTTTCATAAATGCAGAACAACTCACATGAAATTTGCTATTACTTACTCAGTGTCCAATAAGATCTTCCTTACAATAAGTTGCAACAGATTCCCTACTGTGGATGACAACAAACTGGACAGATGTCCTCCACTATCCCATTCCTTCCCTTTGTTAATAATTTTAATGCATTTATTACCTTCTGAAGCGAATACAGAAAAATACAGTGGTCCCTATTGCAATCAATACGTGTATTGCTGTTTTCTCTGAAATTTCAGTTTGAATTGTATCTGGTCTGTCGGAATTTTCAATCCTCATCCCACTTCTGTTTTCAAATACTACCTCATAACTGTATATGATGACTTTACTCTTTCGTTACAAAGGTCCCATGACGACCTCGTTTTTCTGGGAGATTTTCTGGATCTTCCACTTTGAAGACCGACTCAATGTCACTGTTTCGTCTCCTTGTCATTTTTCTGTTCTCTACAATAAGTAATCGTATCCACACATTCGCTGTGCCACATTTGATCTTGGTTTCATTTTCCTTTCAAGTATCAACAGAAGCTTTTCGCTAGTATTTACAAATAACAAAGAAAATCACAGCACAGAAACTGGCCCGTCACACCCCCAAGCCTGTGTCAATCTAGATCCTCTATCTTTACCTGTCGCCTATTTTCTAAGGTTCTGTATCTCTCTGTTCTCCGCGCATTCACGTATCTGTCTGGATACGTATTAAATGATGCTTTCGTCCCCGCCTCGACCATCTCCACTGGCAACGCATCCCAGCACAATAACCCTCTGTGCAAAGAACTTTTCGAGCATATCCCCAATAAATTATTCCCCTTTCATCATGAATTCTAGATCCCTAGTAACTGACTCCCCCATTCTGATAATAAGCTTCTAGATAGCCACCATGTTTACACCTCTCATGATTTTGTAAACCTCAATCAAGTCCTCGCTCATCCTCCGTCTTTCTAAGAAAAATAATCCTAATCCATCAAACCTCTCTTTATATATCGTTCTCTCCATCCTCAGTAACATTCTGGTGAAAATCCTCTGCCCTCTTTCCAAAGCATCCAGAACCTTTCAGTAATGTGGCAACCAGAACTGTCCGGAATATTCTGAATGTGGCCGAACCAATGTCCTATACAACTGTAATATGGCCTGCCTACTCTTGTACGCAATAGATTCCAACTTCTGCACTTCTAAAATTGTTAGAATGCATGAAGGAAAGTATGCTGTATGCCTTTTTGATCATTCTATCGACCTGCCACTTTCAGCGAGCCATGGACCTGAACACCCAGATCTCTCTGTACATCAATTTTCCCCAGGGCTTTTTCCAGTTACTGGATAATTCATTCTCGAATTGGATCTTTCGAAATGCATCTCCCCACATCTGCCCTTTCTCCACCAAAGTCTCCAATCTATCTAAATTCTGCTGTGTTCTCTGACAGTCCCCTCAATTTTCTGCTACTCTACCAATCTTAGTATCATCTGCAAACTTGCTAATCTATACCTTCCTTCAGATCATGTAAGTATATCACCACAAAGAGTGGTCTCAGCACGGATCCCTGTGAAACACCACACAGAACAGTTCCCCATTTTGAGAAACTCCCTTCTATTACTACTCTCTGTCTCCTGTTGGCCAGCCAGTTCTCTATGCATCTAGTTAGGACACCCCGGACCCCTGCGACTTCACTTTCTCCATCAGTCTATCTCATCTAACGCCTTACTGAAGTCCATGTATATGACATCTACAACCCTTTCTCCACTATCAACTTTGGTATTCCTCAAATAATTCTATTATGTTTGCTAAGATGTGACCTTCCCTGCACAAATCATGGAAGGTCTTGTGTGGAGTCCGACTTGTATTACCCTGGAGTGATACTGGTTTTATTTCCAAAGCAGGACTTTATAAAATGCCACACTGATTGGCTGCGTACAAATTGAATGTTGTTTTGAACAAAATACAATCTATCCAAAAATTAAAATCTGCAAACGCAAATTAGCACCTCCAGATTTATTGGTGCGTCTGTGCGAGAGATGCGGTATGTGTGCGTGGGCGTGGGGCGGGGCGGGGGGGGTAGAGGGTGGCGTGCGAGTGAGAGAGAGAGGATGTGTATGTTTGTTTCCATGTGTGTGAGCGAAAAGGGTGTGTGTATATTTAGGGGTGAGAATGAGAGCCTGTACTCAAGTTAAGACACAGACAGATTTGGCAGATCCTTGTCCCCACACACACCCAGTCCGTGGTTTCAGAGCTTCTATGCTCTGCAGCCTCTGCTCCATTTGTTGTTCATGTTACAGACCCTGATGCTGTAACTACAGTCCCCATGCTCGATCCTCAGTTGGGTCACCAAATCCTCTGGTCTCCCTGAATGTCTGAGGTAGCTCACAACACAACCTCCAGCAAACCATCCCCAGCCCCTCCACTAACTGTTCAATAACAGGAGACAATCAGACTTCCCTCCACTAAAAGTGAGATAGCTACTCCTTTATAATTATAATTCAGGGTCCTCCTCGTATTTCTGACCACGTGATCAGCTGAGAGGGACAAACACAGGCGTTCAGTGGACAGGCACAGAACACGTTTTAAAGACATGAGTAAAAGATGCTGAAACTCCCTGTCCAATATGGAGCACAACTTGGGACACACCGGGAAGTGAGCAACAACCCGAAACACAACCCGCTGTCCATGGAGCACCACATGGGACACACCAGCAAGTGAACAACGGCCCAGCCCACACACTGCTGCACAACAAGGAGCACGACTTGGGACACACCGGGAAGTGAACAGCTGCCATGCACACGCACCCTTTTCCATGGAGTAACACATGGGACACAGCGGGGAGTGAACAATAGCCTGACACATACCATTACATTATTTCTGAACTTCGTGATGCCAGCATTCGATACAATACACAACCAAAAACCAAGGCCAGAGAAACATACAGATGGACAGAGACATTCACATTGAAGATAGAAACGGACAATTAAGACAAAAACAGCATGTTGTTGAAATATGAGAGAAATAAAAAACAAGGGAGTGGGTCTATCTGGAGCAGTGAGACCTTGGTGGTTCAAATCACAAGAATGAGAACATTGAATAAATACATTGCCAGATCAACTGACAAAATTTGTTCCACTAAATTCTAAATCTGCCTCACAGAACAAACGCAGAAACTATAAACTTGGACAAGTAGACAACCCAGCATGGCAGACTATCCCAGTGTATTGCTCAGTAAACTGGACTATCTGCCCAGCATGAGGAGCTGTGCAGACTATGCAAGTGTATTGCTCAGTAAGCTGGAACAGTTGCCCAACGTGGCAGTATTACGAAACTGCTGGTATCTTGCTGCTACATTTGCACTACATAACTGACTAACACGGGACAATTTGCCACCCATACTGTGAGGGACAGTAAATGGGCTCCCACAAATAAATGTCTCTGTATCTTCATGCATTAGTTCAAGGCAAGTGGTTTTATGTGTGCATGTGTGTGTGTCTGGTTCTGTGACTGCGTTGGATGTGAAAATCATTTTCTAAGAGAGTGCACACATGGAGGAAATCAATTTAAATGTGACCAACTGTTAGGGCTGCGTATAATGGACAGAGAGAGATAGTTCATGGGCAGCTGTTAATGACGTGCTTGAGAATATTAAAGTAAAGGCATTGCCAGACCCAACGGATTATAAATCAGTACGCACAGGAATGATGGATGGATGGGGAGACCTGTGTGATATCAGATATGAGGTGTGCAATATTGAATCAGATTTGTTTCTGCAGGTTTGCAGCTGTGAGTGTCAGCAACAGACGAATGCCATATTTAAGACTGTATTTCACAGCTCATGGTTCAAATAGCAGCTGGGATGAGCCAGTGAAGAATATGCTGGAGTTATCAATCGTTACAATTAGGAATGGTCAGGGTATAGTGTCAGAAATTGGTTCCTGGCCAAAAGGATCACCATTGTTGTCATTTGTCTATTTCAGCTTCAGATATTGGCCGGGATGAGGTGGAGTTAGAAGAAGAAAATGCAGTTTGTAACCAGAACAAAAGGTAGTGACCTAAATGCTTTCAATAATCACATAGCAAGTGCAGTGATACAACGGATCATGGTTCACAGCTGAAACTGAGCAAGTCAACATAGCAACCCATGAGCAACACTGCCAGAAGCAAGGAGGGAGAGAGTGATTTAACAATTTAGTAGTGGCTTGTCAAGTGAATATCTGGATTCAGAGTCTTATCAGGAACAGTAACAGTGGCAAGGAGGGTAGAGTGAATGAAAGAACAGTATTACTGTCAAACATGATTTATAGAATTAATGACTGAACAGTGAGACTTACCAGGTACACCAGCGAAAGCCAGGATTGGATAATAAAAATATTGTATAATGTAAAGTGCATATTTGATCCGCCACGATAATGACCTTCGATCATAATATGTAGAAAGAAACCAAACATCCAAGTTTAAACTCCTGTCCATTCTTGGGACATTCCAGTCAAATGTTCTCAGATTATGATCCATGACAGTAACATTCTAGTTTAATGTTCTCGGATTCAAATTCATTGTTGAAACATTCCAGACTTTGTGCTCAGACTCTGATCTCTCCCACCTTTCTCTCTGGAGCTGCTGATTCCTGTTAACACTGTTGGTGATGCTCTCACCATACCGTGGGATAACACATTCAACGGAGCCCACTTATCATTAAAAGATAGAAACCGTCCACTGGGGTAATTGCAAGCCATGGAGACTAACATTAATCACAGTCACTGAACAAACAGGTCAAGTTTACCCCTTCCTGACATCACTTTTCATATCCCAATAAAAGGGAACATTTACTCGGTGTGGATGGAATGGATGGGTATTGCTTAGGGATGAACCATTAATCTTTCAATCTTCTTATTGTTTCTTCCGTGTATGTGGGAATAGAGCAAGAACACTGCAGGACTGTGTATATTGTGTATTGTTTATTAAAGGCGACAGTGAAAAAAAATAAAAGACCAGCTTCATAAGGTGACTGGTGGGCTAATTCACAGAGACAATAAACCAGTGTATATGTTTATTGCCCATTGATTTTGTATAATGTTGCTCCTGGGTTTATGTGCACTGTTGTCAAATTCTTCCATAACCTTGGGACGTCATTCTGAGCATCGAGACTGCTGCGCAGGAGCAGGAGGAAGTAATTCTGTCCCCATGCCCCTATTACAAAGGGACAGGGGAAGGCCATTCAGCTTCTCAAGTCTGTTACAGAGGGACAGGAGGAGGCCATTCTGCTTCTTGAGCCTGTTATGCAGTATCCATTTGTTGTAAAATACTTAGGGAGAAGAATACTTCGAATATATATTTTAAAGTTTTAAGTTTAGTCAGGCCAACTTTGACCGTTTTATGTTGTCACTTTGAAAGTCTGCTTTGGAGAAGCTATTGGCAGGAAAGTGGGTGGCCTTCACAAATGAGTTACAGAGTCTAGCGTCAGGATGTTCCTGTCTATGAGCAGGGTAAGGTTAGTAGGTGTAGGGAATGCTGCATGGCGAGCAGAATTGAGGCTCTGTTCAAGAAAAGGCGGAAGCATATGATAGGTACAGACAGTAGGTATCAAGTGAATCTATCGTGGAGTACCAGGGAAGTAGGCTAATACCCAAGAGGGAAATCAGGAGGGCAAAATGGGGACATAAGATATCTTTCGAAAATATGGTAAGGGACAATCCAAAGAGATTATACAAACACATTAAGGCCAAAAGAGTGACTAGGGAGAGAACAGGACCCCTTAAATATCAGCAACTGACCTATGTGTGGAACTACAGGAGAGCGGTAAGATATTAAATAAATATTTTGCATCAGTATTTACTGTGGAGTAGGATATGGAAGGTAGAGAACTTGGGGAAATGAATGGTGATACCTAGAAAATTGTCCATATTACAGAAGATGAAGAGCTGGGTATTTTAAAATGCATTAAGGTGGATAACTCCCTCTGACCTTTTAAGTGACTCTTAGTTAGGCACATGGATTTTAGTACAATGAAGGTTAGTCTGACCTTAGAGTAGGATAAACTGCCGGCGCAACATCAACAGCTCAAGGGCCTGTACTGTGCTGCACTATTCTATGATCAATGAACTGATCAGGTACCCCGGAATCTATTGGGAAGCTAGAGAAGTAATTGTTCGGTCTTTGGCTGAGATACTTGTATCATGGACAGACACAGGGAAGATTGTGCCATTGTTTAAGAACAGTTCGGAAGGAAAAAACAGGAAACTGTAGACAAGTGGGATGGATGTCATTGGTGTGTAACTTGTTGGAGGGGATTCAGAGGGACAGCATTTACTTGTTTGTAAATGCAAATTCAGATTAGCGATAGTCAACATGACTTTGCATATGAGAAATCGTGCCTCACTAATTTGATTTAGTGTTTTGAAGAAGTGACGAATAAGATTGATGAAGGCACAGAAATAGAACTGTGGAATGGAATATGGACTTTAGTAAGGCATTCGAAAAGTTTCCGCATGGTAAACTGGTTAGCATGGTGAGATCACATAGAATACAGGGAGAGTTGGAGGTAATTGGTTCGAAGGTAATAGACGAAGGTAATGTTTGTGAGCTATGTTATTTGGACTGGAGGCCTGTGACCAGCAGCGTGCCACAAGGTTCTAATGCATTTTGTCATTTCATATAAATGATTTGGACATGAATACAATAGGAATGGTTAGTGAGTTTGCAGATAACACCAAAATTGGTGAGGTAGTGGACAGTGAATATGGTTAACTCAGAGTAAAACGGGACCCTGATCAGATGGGCTAAATGGCCGAAGAGTGGCTGATGGAGTTCATGTCAGACAAACGGAAGGTGTAACATTTTGTTGAGGCAAATTGTGTTCGCACTTATAGGTAGGATCCTGGGAATTTTTTTCAAACACAGACAGCTACATAGAAATTATAGAAGCCCTGGAGTGTGGAACCAGGCCATTTGGCCCATCGAGTCCACACTGACCCTCCAGATAACATGCTGACCAACACACTCATACGTTACCCCGGTAACTCTACATTTCCCATGGACAATCTACCGAATCTGCACATCACTGGATACTGTGGATCAATTTAGTGAGGTCACTGAACCTAACCTGGACATTTTTGGCTGCGAGAGGAAAACCAAACACCCAGAGGAAACTCACGCACACACAGGGAGAACGTGCAAACACCGCACAGAGAGTCACCAAAAGGTGGAATCAAACCCAGGTCATTGGTGCTGTAAGGCAGTATTGCTAGCCACTGTACCACTCATTGACCAGCTGCGAGAGAAATGGTATCCTCCCACTTTCTCTCGATCTGCCACATCTGTTCAAATGATGTCAAATTCCAGTGCAGTGCTTCCGACAAGCCCTCCTTTATCTCCACCCAGAATTCACATTCTGAATGACAGGGCCTTAAGCTGTGACTGACACATTGCCTGCTCTTCTGCCCTCGCCCTTCCCTTCTTGCCAGATCAAGTTGCCCATTAATACTGCAGCATGCAACATAATTGATGATCTAAAATAAAACAAGGAGCTGCATATACTGGAGATCGAAAACAAAAGCTGTTTTGATGAAGAATCTCCAAATTAAAAATGTTGACTCACTCTCTTCCTACAGAGGATTAGGAAGAAGTGAATTCTGAAATGAATTCCTGATGAAGGGCTTATGACCGAAACATAGATTTGCCTACTCCTTGGATGCCCCCTGACCTGCTGTACTATTCGAGGGCCAAACTTTCGACTTTCTTCCTTTAAGTGGTACCAGACCGTTTGAGTTTTGTTTGCAAACACTGGTATATCTAATTTCCTGTTTAGAACGTACAGATTTTTTCCCTGCAGTATTGACTTCCATACACATCTCCCACCAGTGTTTGCTTGTACTTCTTGTTTATAACCTCCAGTCAAATTGTTTCTTTGTAACCCTGATTGCTGGGGTGAGATGAATGGTAGATTCAGCAAGATCTTTCCTGGGGCCTTTCTTGATGTCACAAAACCTCGCTGCACTTTGTTCGAACAATATATTAACTGGAAAGGCAGAGAAGGATATGGGACAAGTGCAGGGAAATGGGCTGAACGTTGACGGACATTTTGGTTGGTATGGACCAGTTTTGGCTGAAGGGCCTGTCTCCGTGCATGACAGTAAATGAAAGTGGTTTTGGGAATAAGCTGCGAGGGTGAGATTGAGCAAAAGTATCATGGAAGGGTGTGTTCACAGGTTTCAGAATGCTGTGATATAGACATTTCGATAGCATCCGGGAAAATAAGACAGGATTACCAGGAATGATGGTGAACAGAATATAGGTATGAGTTCAGATGATGGAGAGTTTTGGATGAGGATTTGTTCTGCAGCTCTGTAACTGTGAGTAGGGTCAGCAGAGTCTTCAACTCATCCGTCTGAATTTAGCAATAATTTATCTTTGAGTGATTTTCATTGAGTGTGACAGGGGGATTGTCTGCATGAGGCTGAGCGAGTTTCCTGGTGCTATCTTATCGAACTCACCTCATTAACTACCTACCCAACCCCATGGTGTCCCTCTCATTCAATGCCAGCCCGATTCTCCGACCCATCATGGTTGGAGGTAACCACCATCGCCGGATGCCCCAGGAAATTCCGTGATCCCTGACACTGGTGCCATCTTTAAAAGGACAATGGGCACTCGATTGAGCTTTCCTCAATTTGGAGCTGCCATGTGCAGTTTACACAGAGCACAGCAGATAAGGGAAAATTACACCACGATTTGTCAACAGGGTCACAGATATCCTGGTGGATGGGTTAGTACATCTCTTCCCAGAGTGGGCCAAACCACCAGACCCACCGAACATGGTCTCAGCTCATTACCCAGCTCAGTGCAGTATCAGCGATCAGTAGCAATGCCCAGCAATGCAGGGAAAACGTCGATGACATTCCCTACTCTGCGATGATAAAGGGTCATTGCATGCTCTCTCGTCCCTCGCACTGAATGTATGTCTCTTCCATCACCAACACCCCACAAGGCTCATGCTCTTCTACTCTCATTCCTGCACGCAGCAGCCCCCCCCCCCCCCACCCCGTGTCTCTTGCCTTTGTAATATCCCCACAGATTGTAGTATGCTCTGGAGAAGGGTGTTTATGGAATGTTCCAGATAATGTTTCAAATAGTTCCCAGTTTCAGGAAAATGGCAGTGCCCCAGTGTGTAAAACATTAGGTGAAGGAACAGAGCGTTTTTTTTAATCACATGCAATTAAAATCCATAATGAGTCCATTCAACCCTTCAAATGTGCTGTAATTTCTTATCTTGGTTTCTTCAAACATGTGTTCGGCAGGAATTTCCCTTGGGGACCAACCCTCCAAAAATATGTTCCATCAGCTTTTTTACTTTCATACAATGGTAAACATGCTTCACACAGACCAATCAAAAATGTACTCATATTTTCTAGTTATCGATATCTAACCACAATTAGTAATGCTGGTTGTTTCGCTTGGGTCACCTTTTTACATTAAACCAAAAATAGCATCCAATCAACTGTCTCGTTATAAAATATAATTTCCAGCAGAGACTGTATTTTTCATCAGCCATTATCTTGACAGTTATCTGAATTGTAACTTTTTTTCCTTCTTATCAGAGTTTATATTTTACTTTGACTTTGGCTATTTCTATCAAAGCAGTTACACAGTCTTGCAATCTGTTGGCTGGATGGCTGGCTTGTGATGCAGAGCAAAGACAACAGTGCAGGTTCAATTCCCCACACAGACAGAGGTTGCCACAAAGGGGACGCCCTCTCAACATCATCCTGTCAGCCGAGGTGTGATGACCCTTAACGTGAACCATAATTTGTGGTCTCACTAATGATAAAATCGTCCTTTGGTACTCTACTCTGTCCATGTTAACATTTTATTTCTGTCAAAAATATTTTTATTCAGAGAAACTCGTTTTAATGCTCAATGAACCAATAATACCCAACTCAAAAAGCAATGCAAATGAACACAATTACACTTATGTGCATGTAGATAAAAATAAAAACAAGGAAAATCAATGGACTGAAGAAAAATTAAAAAAAAACGAATAGTAGAACTCAGTGCAACAAAACTATAGCTCTCAACCTTCAAGAGCATTAACTAATACACGTCCATTTGTACGTATTTCTTCCTTTCTGGACATTGCATTCATTAGTCAAGTTCGTCATAGCTATATAAAAGTCCTTATTAGTGTGGCAGATCAGCCTGTATCGTGGTAATTCAAAAAGGGCTGTCATGTCTTGTGAAAATCCTCTATTTTCTGGTGCAACATACCATTAAAAAATTCCAAAGGGCTATGCTCCATGACGAGGATATGACAACGCAATAGACCCAGGGGTTTTCAGACACCTAACACAACATAACATTTTTGTGAACACAGGGAGTGAGGGTATTGAAGTACTTTTTCCTATACACATCTGAGTAAGGAAGACTGGGCAGGCCCAGGAAAAGGGAAACCTGAGCCATCTTCAATTCCATCCCCAAGATCCTCTCCATTCCACCGAACACACCGCTCTTATAGCGCTCGTGGAAGGTCGACAAGCAATGAGTAAGAGTGCCCATAGACATTCTGTATTTAAGACATACTCCCATCTTGAAGTTTGAGAGAGGATCTGCAGCCAGATAGACTCTGTGAAGAATCATTAATTACATGGCGACAGTATTCTTACAGTTCGAAATACTTCTCGCATTTTCACAAATATCGTCCCCTGTGTCCGAAGAGATCTGAACTCCCAACTCTCTTTGCAGACCTCAGAAAGGCACAAAGTCTCGTCTGAGGGGCCACTGTCCAACAAATGACAAAGTGTACTGACAGAGAGTGTGTTCTTAGCACTAAGCACCCTCTGTATCGGATCTGTACGGGTCTGTTAAAAGCGTGGTTCTCTTTGGAATAACATCTCTGATCTGATATAAAAAAATAAAACAGAAGAGATCTCTACTCGGTAGTCTATTGTTACGACTTATTTGATCAAAGGACATCCTTGCTTCTCCCTCAGATAAATCATCAAAGCAGGATACACCCACGAGTTGCCCACAGTTTAAACATGGAATCCAGTATCCCCCGTCGGAAACACGGTACACCACGATTTGGGGTAAGAAATGAGGTTTTACTGTATTGCCCTAAATCGGACACATTGCCCTCCCTACTTTAAAATTATTGATACTGATTGGGAAATGGCAATACTCCATAAATGTCCTCATTTTGTCTATGAATAGTAGACTAATAAGGGAGCACTTTGCCTGAGAAGCTTCAATATCTAACCATAGTGACGCCGAGGCCTCACTAACATCGGGTAAAGAAGAGCTTTTTTGATAGCTTTTAATATTCGGGAGATTTACTCCCCTCAAACTGTGGTCTCTTAGTAATTTGGTTAACTTATGGTGGTCGCTTATGGTGACAAATCAAAGAGCTACATCATCCATTTAATCTCCTAAATGTCTTTCTGGGAAACATCAAAGAAAGCATTCACACGGGGTATAGCAAACGAGGGAGGGAATTCATGTTAATAAGAACTATCTGACCTAGCCAGGATATTGGAAGTGCTCCCATATTCGAAGGTCTTGTCTAATCTTGTCAAACAAATGGACAAATCCCACGTTAAATATAAGTTCAAATATAGCATTAACGAATACACCTAAATAGGGAACATCCTCATTACCCCCGGGACCATTGAAAAGGAAATCAGGATTCTCCCACAGCATCAGTTATTTCCCTGAGTTCGCCCATAGACAAGGCCCCCGACGTTGTAAAATCAATGGTATATCCGAAAAAGGCATCAAACTAACGTATGGATTGCATGTGGTGAGGTACCAAAACTGTGGGATTTAACAAAAATTCAAGACCGTCATCTGCAGACAATCTAATCTTACGTGACTTCCATCCCACTTCTGGGGCAGATATGTTGGGGTCCCTGCAAATGGCCTTCGTCAGTGGCTCAATCACCAACGTAAACAACACTGGTGAAAGGGGATAACCTCGTCGACTGCCGCTAGACATATTAATTTTACAGGATCGCACACAGAGGATCACTTTCAAGGACCCTCACCCACTTTACAAAAACTTTGCCGAGGTAAATCATTCTAACGTATAGAAGAGATACAGCTATTCAACCGAAGCAAACGCCTTCTCTGCAACTAAAGAGATCATTATTACCTTTATAATTTGCTGTTGACACACTTGGATCATATTGAGTAATCTAACATTGTTGGAATATCTGCAGTCTTTTATAAGCCGGTTTGGTACACTTTGTCAATGGAACGATAAATAGTTTCCATCCTTAATATAAGGGACTCAGACAGAATTTTGAAATCAACATTTAGAAGTGAGATGGGCCTATAGGAAGCACAATCTTTCGGTGTCTTCCTTTTCTTAAGAATAAGAGAAATATGAGCCTCTCTTAAGGATGGTGGGAGGCAGTGATGACTGTGTGAGTGACTAAAATGGTAAGCATCGACCCTGACAATAGGTTTATAAATTCCACATAAAATTCACGTGGACATCCGTCACGACGGGGCGCCTTTCCGCCCGGTAGCAGCTTTTCACCTTCCAGCACTGACAATGGTGCATTAAGGCAAGACACTTATTTGGGGGTCACCCCTGGAAGATCCAAGTTCTTCAAGAAAGATTCTTTTTTGTCCATCTATCCTCATAATGCTCAGTCTGATGTATTTCGGAGAAAAATCTCCGAAATACTGCTTTAATCTTTGTGGGATCTCAGGTAAGGGTTCCAGTACCTTCCCACATTAAGGTAATGGCTGTGGGCCTCTCTTTTTCCTCGCAAGGTCGGCTAAATACTTGCCTGGCTTATCACCATGCTCAAACAGTCTTTGTTTTGCAGAAGTAAGTTCCTTCTTGGCTGTCTGTGTGTGCATGGAATTCACTGCAGACCGAAGCGTTGTGATCCTCTGCAGCCTAACCACCGAGGGTTTATCACAGTATGCCCGCTCGGCTGCCTTCAACAGTGCCTGGAGCAAACGTTCCTGCTCCCCCTTCTGCTGCATCCTAAGTAATAATTATTACTTTGGCATAAGCCTTAGCAATTTCCCATAGAATGGATGGGTTACTGGTTGAATCTGAATTAATGGCTAAGAAAGATCTGAATTCATTACAGATATACTGAATCTACTTACTATCCTTAAGAATAAAGGGATCCATTCGCCAGTGTCTCGAACCTGCTACATTGTCCTTAATCTTAACCAATAGGTATACTGCTGCATGGTCATAAATAGCAATATTCCCAATTGTACACAACAAGACTGAATCAAAGATTGCTGCAAGGTGAGGAAGAGATCAACACTAGTGTGGCATTTCTGCGGGTTAAAGAAGAAAGTAAAATCCCTATCTATGAGGTGGATCTGCCTCTATACATCCACCAGCCCTAGTTCCACACAACAGTCCACTATTTGCTTGGATTCGAAAGATGGTGCTGGGGGCCTTTGGGCATGCTGTCCACCGTTGGTGCAAAAGACAATTGAAATCTCCTCCTACAATAATGTGCTGCGAAGAAAGATTACTTAGTTTGGAAAATGCATCTATCATGAATTTAAGGCAGTGAGCCAGGGGGCAATAAACATTCAAAATATCGCTTTCTTCCCCATATATCTTTGAGGGTTATGATATTCCCGTGGGTGTCTAATACAATCTAGTAATTTAAATGAAACATTCTTCCTCACCAGTATGGCTTCTCCCCTATTCCTATTATTAAAAGACAAGAAATAAACCCGATGAAACCCACCTTGCTGTAATGTCAAATGTTCCTTGTCATCAAAGTGCATCTCCTGCAATACGGCAATATCCACCCTCTCCTTTTTAAGGCGAGAAAGTACCTTTTCCCTCTTAACTGGCGAATGGCTCCCCTAAATGTTCCAGATACACCATTTAAGCACAACATTAGCCACTACACACTGAAACAATATTTGAAATCCAGAGAGGAAGAACTAGAATTACAAATCGCTGCGCACCAACAAAAAAAGGATCATAGAGCCTAAAAAGACATACAAACTAAAGCTACTACAACTAACAAGCTCTCAAAACGTTCCAAAACTAAATACATACAAAAACAGAAAAAGGATACAAAGTGCCAATGGCACTCAGGAGGGGCATTTATCCCCCGCCGACTGGGGGCATTTGCACGTCACAAATCTTTATCTTCTGCCCCATTATCAATACTGCATCCAGTGCAATTAATCACAAACATCGGGTTTGAACTGCCCTTAGGTAGGTATTCAGTCATCACGATCACCTTCATAACTCCCTCCAGCTTGAGCCAAACCCGACACACAAACTAAGCAAGAGAAAAAAAGAATAGTAATACTAATGAAGAAGTTAAAAGTGTGTACTCTACACATCCCCGACTATAGTTTAACACTGCCTAATACCAGAAACATTCAACAAACTTGCTTTAAAAAATATAAACAAGGTTATCGCTTTCCGTTAAAGCATCCAGCCTACTTTCAAGTGTTTAACATCCTCTGGAAAGTCAGTGGACCTGTTGAAAGATTCACCAGTGCGTGGATCTATTGAAAGCAAACGGAGCACCACTGAGTTCATTAAGGAATACTGAATCTCAAGTTCCTTAACCTTCTCTTGATATCATCAAAAGATTTCCTTTTATGAATCACTGCCACTGAAAAGACCTGGAAGAACATAATCCTGGGGCCCTCGTCGGGTCTTTTCCCTTTGTTCTGGAAGCTTCCATAAGTCTTTGTTTGTCCCTGCAACTATGTAATCGCACAAGGACAGGGTGAGGGCGTTGGTCTGAGCGTGATCTGCGCACCGTAACCCGATGAACAGTCACACTCTTCACCCGTCCCCCTTCAGCTTCGAAGTGAAGGGATCACTGCAGCCAGTTCTCGAAAAAAACTCACTGGCTGATCAGCTTTATCGGGTCCAGCAGACCGATGATATGAATATTCTTCATCCTGCCCCTGTTCTCGAGTTCGTCACCTTGTTCAGTTAAGGTACAGACCTGTTTTCAAAGGTGAGGATCCGCTCCTGACAGGAATCGATCACAGTCTCTGCCCCTGCAGTTTGGCGCTCGACCTCATCCGTTCTGTTTCCAAGGCTTTCAAGTTGCTGCTCATGTTTTTGGAGCAGTGCTGAGAATGGTTCTATCCTCCTGCTGAATTTTATTTCAGTCTTGGCTTCAATCATTTCAGGTAACTTGGTGAACTCGGTAACCAAGGCCTTGTGAGTAACTTGGTCCATTGAACGAGCAGAGGGGGTTACAGGTGCGGCCACAGGCATGCTGAAAGCTTCTGACGGGTGCGCTGCGTGTTGGGACTTACTCGAACCGTCTCTATGTTTTTTCATTTCCACTTGACAAAACGGGATTAGTAAGGATTCTATAGCTCTTTTAGTGTTGAATTGTAAGTAAATGACTGTGGTGGGTTGGGCTAGAGCATTACTGTGATGCAGAGATCTGCAAAGCAGACCTTTCAGATCGCTGCCATCTTGTTTCCACCTTAAAACTTTATCGATGTTAACATTTCGTTTAATTCCTGGATATTCTGGAGCCGTGTCATTCGGTACCACTGTCTACATTTTCCCCAAAACTGCACATTATTGCCCACTCTTCGATAATCCTTGACTCCTTTGTGATTCGTGAACCTTGCCTCAAATATATTCAATATCTCTGCCTCGAATAGTCTGCAGGGAAGAGTGTTCCAAAGGTTCACTACACCCTGAGAAAACAAAAATAAACGGACTCATCAGTGTGACATTAGTTTTATTTTTGCATTCTTCTGAGAAAGGATATAGTAACACTGGAAGCAGTTCAGAGGTGTTTCACTTAATTTATTCCATGTATGAAGTGTTGATATTATGGGGACTTTAACAGGTTACCCTTGGAATGAGAGCTGATCTTATTGAAATATACAAAGCCTTGAGGCGAGTGGATCAGATATATCCTGACTGGGAGTTTGTAAAGCCCAAACCTGATGCCGTTGTCATTGAATCAATACAATGTGGAAGCAGGACATTCGACTCATCGAGTCCACACCAACCCACTGAACAGTATGCTACCCAGACCTGTCCCCCTACCCTATCCATGTAACCCTGCATTTCCCATGACTAATCCACTTAACCTACACATCCTTGCTCACTCTGGGTAATTCAGCATGGCCAATCAAACTAAGCTGTATATCTTTGAACTGTGGGAGGAAACTGCCGAACTGGGAAGAAACCCACACAGACACGGGAAGAATGTTCAAAAACCACGTAGAGTTTCGGGCTAGGTTGGAATTGAGCTCAGCTCCTTGCTGATATGAGGCAGCAGTGTTAACCACAAATCTAACATGCTGCTCCATTAGCCCTATTAGTTACATGCGGTTGACAAAAGAAATCTGCCTGACTTCTTCCTATCACTAAACCTGACCCAGTCTGAGACGTTTATCATCGGTCACATCACCAACATGGTTACATTTAAAATTGTTGTGAGCAGTGGAGGAGTGGGACTAGAAAAGGAAGCAGTGACACCCTCCAACCTCAGTCAGAAACAGAGTGAGGAAAAATTCACAAAGTTGGAATTCCCTTTCCCAGAAGTTTAGGATGGCTGAATCTTTATATTATATCGAGGCTGGATTTATCTGATTTTCCATAGACAGGTGAATCAGGGATAATGGTGCATGGAGAGAAAAGGGCAGCTGGGACCACAATGAGATGACCCATGACCTTATTTACTGGTGGAATAGTGTCAAAGGGCTTATTGACCCACCCGTGTCCCTCAACCCTAGGTTCTGATGTTCCATTCAGCTCTTCAGACCTGCTACACACAGGCAGATCGAGGCCACGCCAATGGTTAGGCGAAGTTTCGGAAATGCACTTGGAAATTCCATGCTTGGTCAGGAGGTGACCCCCAGCCGCAATTCCTTTTTCCAGGCTTCCCCACTCTGTAACTTCTGCTCTGGAATTGCTCTGAATGCAGTTCCCATATCCCATCCAGGGTTATCTCAGGCCAATTTTCTCCTCTCCCGAATGCAACATTGTACGACACGACTTCCAGGAAAATAACCAATTACTTTCCAAAAGCATAACATAAAAACGTAAGAAGTAGGAACATGAATCGGCTGTTCGACCCCTCAAGCCTGAACTCTCATTCAATAAGAACATGGCTGATCTACTTCCGGGTTCAACTCCACTTTCCTACCCAACTCTCTGGGTTAGGGACTTCCAGACATTCACTACCTACTGAGAAAGTACATCATTTTTCACCTCAAATTGAAATCGATGTTCCTTATTCGGTATCTACCGCCTTGAGTTCGAGACTCGGGGAAACACCTTCTCAGCATCTACCTTGTCAAGCCCCCTCTGCATCTTGTATATTTCAGTAATATCACCCGCATTCATTTCAATCATAATGAATAATCGCCTCACCATTTTAAATGTATTCAATAATTCAACCCTCCCATCCCAGGAAGCTGCCTCATGAACCAAACTAGTTACTTGCTGCATCAGCATGCTGACGTTACGTTTCATACACAGGAAGACTCCAATCCCTTTGTACTGCTCCATTTTTGGGAGTCCTCTTCATTAAATAGCAGCCTGCATTTTGGTTCTCAGGGTCATCCACAAACTCGGATGTATATTGCACTCAGCTCCCTCCGTCAGGTTATCAGTATAGATTGTAAATAACTGATGCCATCGGTCTGGTATTTGTGGTAACCCAGTTGAGACGTCTTTTTCATAAAAATCCATTAATCCTAACTCTCCGATTTCTCTGTGTTAAGCAACCATCATCACATGCTAATATATTATTCATCATACTACGAGTCTCTGTCTTGTGTCAGAACGTTTATTTTGTGATACCTTATGAATAATCTCTAGAAAACCTTATGTTGACCAGCTCCCTTCATCAAATCTGGTTGTCACTTTCTCAGGGATTCCTGATGTAGGGCTCCTGCCCGAAACATCGATTTTCCTTCTCCGTGAATGCTGCCTGACATGCTGGGCTTTTCTTGCATGACTCTAATCTTGACATTCTTAGGGATCTCCAAAAACGAACTTGTATAATTTTACAGAACAAAAACAGTTTCCCCTTCACAAAACCATGCCAACTCTGCATTAAGCTTTTCTAAATGCCCTGCAATTACTTGCTTAATAACAGGCTCGAGCAGATTCACAGCAATAATGCTTAGGCTAAATGGTTCTCACTTTCTGTCTCATTCATTTCTTGAAGACTGGCGCCACATTGGAGGTTCTCCAGTTTCGATGGAACACTCCTATAATCCTGAGATTTATGGAATTTTTCACGCAGTGCCGCTAGTCACTGTGTGACCACTTCTTTTAAAATTAACTATGAAATACTGCTGACCTGCCTACCCTTATTCTTGTCAGTTAGAAAAAAAACCTTGTTCCTTTTGTTAGAGACAGTTCAAGACCCTCCCTCCTATTACCACTTTCTTTATAGCATTGATATGCTTACAGTACTTTCCCCAAAAGGAATGATTTAAAATACTGGTGTAAATTACTGCCTGTTCCCTATGGCCACTTCTCCAGTCACACCCTCCTAATGGCGTCAATGTACTTTCCTCAGTTCACTTCTGATTCAGCTCACACACACACACCTTCTAGCTTTTTATATGTCGACGGAAAAGCTCATGATGCTTGCTTTTAAATTTCTTGCCAATTTATTACATCATATGTTTTCGTACATTTTCCTTGCTTTCTAGAATCATACAGTGCCCAAAAAACCATTTGGTCTAAGTTGTCCATGCTGACCAGTTTTTCTAAATTAAACTAATCCCATCTACTTGCAGTTGGCCCATATGCCTCTAAACTTTTCCCATTCTTATGTTTGTCCAAATGTCTTTGAAATACTGTAGCTGTACTTGTATCTACCACAGTTCCTCTGGCAGCTCATTCCATGCATGCATACATAAAAAAAAGTCCCTTTCAAGTTTCCTCCCTTTCACCTTAAAGCTATGCATCAGTGTTTGAACTCCCCGATCCTGCAGAAAAGACCTTCGCTATTCTCTCTATCCATGCCTCCCATGATATTATAAATTTCTAGACTGCCACCCCTCAACCTCCTACATTCCATCTGACACTAACTTCAAGATCAAACGTTTAACGATAAGCACTGCGAATTTGAAAGAATATTAAAAATGACAGGTGTAAAAAACAGCCTAAACTTCATACTGTTAGTTTTGCTCTATGTTACATGAAACTCTTACTAGTGCCAATAAGAGATCAATCACCTGAATTCCATAGTGTGAAGGCAGTGATGATGTATACTGTGAAAACGTATAGATCTAGATTTATTTAACACCAGAAGAGCAACATTCTTCCTCCTTGTGTGGTTGTGTCTTCATTATCTTACACTCAGTTAGAGAGAACCCCCTTTCCCCCATTCACACCTTAATTTAAACCCATTTTGCATCATCTTCTCTTTCACCACCGTTGATAGCCCGTTTATCTTTTTCCACACCCTCTTTTCAAAATCACCCAACCCACATCTCTGGCAAGTGATTAAAAAGCCCAGTTTCCAATTCTTTTCAGTTCTGAACAAGTCACATTGGAGTTGTAAGGCTAACTCTGTTTCTCTGTCTCTGCAGATTCTGCCAGATCTGCGGGTTTCTTCAGAAACGAATAGGCACAGCACAAATGTTCAATTAAACAAATTACTATAGATGCTGGAAATAAATACAAAAATTTCTGAAGAAACTGCGAGCTTTGTAGAGTGTCACTGGACCCGAAAGATTAATTCTACATTCACTACAGTGTATGCCGGCAGACCTGCTTTGTTTCTTCAGCAATTTGGTTTTGAACAAGTTCCAATAACACGTGTGAAAGCTGCTCAAATGCCTTATCCAACAACAGAGCGCCGTTCACTGGGAACTGAACGATAATGCAAAGTGCACACATTCATTCGCTCAGAAACTGCATAAGGCTGGCATCACTGACACCACAGAGTTCTTAATCATGTTCAGGGTGAAAACCAGAGGGAAACACATTCAATGCATACTCAGACGATGGTACAACGCGCAAGGAAAAGATTCAGATGATTATGTTAAAGAGTTTGAATCATGTAACAAATTGGAAGCATGAGACCAAGGAGAGCCCTCAGCAGAATGGGAAAATGAAAATGGAAGTATTACCGCATCAGAAACCAGGTGTGGTCACTGAGTACACGGCTGATCTGTGCATGGGTCTCGATGTTAACTGGGGTGCAGACAGTAGAATTGAATTGCAGATATTGCTGCGCAAACTGGGCTTTCATGTCATGGTGTAGACAACAACAGCAACAGAAGCAGGATTGTATTCAAACGTAATCTGCAACATTTTCCCCAGAATATTCCATCAGTCTAAAATTACCACCAAGCCGAGTGATGGTTCAGTGATGAGTGTGGGTGAACATACCAACGTCAGAACAATGTGTACCTAAAGCTGATGACAAACCATCAAAGCTATGGTGCTTGAGTGGTTTCATTCCAAACAGCAGAACTAACATCTGATAGAGAGGCCGAAATGATCCCAAGACCAACAGATCAGATCTATGCTCTGCAGCGCTGCCACATCCAGACATAAATGTCGGTGTACTACTAAACAACTTACCGGAGGAGAGGACACCAGAATTATCCCCATCCTAAATAATGGAACAGCCGTGCACATTAGTGAAAAAGACAAGGATGTAGTATCTGCACCATCCACAGCCAGAAGTGTTGAATGGATAATCCACCTCACCCTCGCCATGATATCCACAGCATCACAGATGGCAGTGTTCAACCAATTCGATTTGCTGCCTGTGACATGAAGAAACAGCTGAACACAGTAGATACGACAAAGACAATGCGCCCTGACCCCGTTCCTGCAATAGGACTGAAGACTTGTGCTACACAACAAGCTGTGTCCCTGGGGAAGGGTTTCATTCCAACTCCAACTTTGACAACTCCCTGGCAATGTGGAAAATTAGTCAACTATATTCAGTCGTCTAATAGGTGAATAATTACGTTCTGACCATTTAACACCCCCCCCCCCCCCGCCCCAGTCCCTTCACGATAACCAAATTGGTCGGAGTTCATTTTGACAGAGCTGTCAAGCAGCACAGAAATAACCCGCTCAGTGTGGTTTCCGCTAAGTTCCTCGGTGGACATAGTGCTGTTGTGGAAATGTCACTGGATTATTAATCCAATACAGAATAATGCTCTGGGCAGCTGGTGGAAGTTAAAAAGAAAATAAAATATCAAGATCTAGAATCTGGTGATGGTAACAGTGACCTTGTATCCAATGTTGATTGTAAACATCGATCTCCTTCCCTAGTGTACTTGCAGGATGTGAATCTCCCGTGCTTTCCTGGTCTGGCCTTAAAATAACTCCAGACACAGAGCCATGTGAGAAACCTTTTAATGGTCCCTGAAACGGCCAAGCAAGACACTCAATTGTATCACACTGCTCCAAGTTCTTAAAGGATAAAACCAGACAGAATATCCAGCACCAGCCTCGATATCAGAAAAGGGAACGTGAATCACAGTCCTGTTGACCCTGCAGAGGCCTCCTTCCTAACATCTGAGAGCTTGTGACAACATTTACACAGCTTTCCCACAGACTGCACGGAAACATCGGGAAAGGAGTAGGCCATTCAACACATTGAGCCTCCCCCATTCTAGTTCATGGAGAAAATCTCCACAATGCAGTTTTCCCGACACAGTGTTCATAGCTATTAATTTGTTTAAACATTGTGAAATATAAAATAAGAACTGTTTTAGTCCCTTCAGTCCATCAATCTTGCTCCTCGGTTCAATATACAGGCAGTTCTCTGATAACTCGTGTTTTTAAAATGTGATTTGAGTGCAATGCGATTCGTGAATTGCGCACCTTTTTTTCTATAAAGTGAACTCCAGCTCACTGTGACACCATTCCTTGCCAGGCACCAGCTGAACAACAAAAGCCAGCTTCAGGATCCTCTGTCTGCAAAATGCACCCTCTGAATGTTCAGCTAAAACAGGAATGCAATCCGCTCTGCAAAGCATTGAACCTGGCCCTGAAACGGGGAGTTGTTCTCTCCAATTAGAAGGAACTGTATTTCAAACCAGGGGGAGAACCTTGAGGAGAAATGGAATTCCGTGTTGGCATCACTTGGTCAGTCAGCCCTGCGCATTTTCTGGTGAAGAGCTTGATGAAAGGTACAGGGATGTAGAAGTGACTGTATTGTGAAAATGTTGCATTCACAGCACTATTTCATTACAATATATGATTTAAAGGTTTAATTCGACTGTGCTAGTGAGCGTGTTAGACTAACATTTTTTTGTTTTTTACTGATATTTTGCAGTTCACCAATTATTCTCTTTTTCCCATAGACCACATTATTAATATTTCATGATTTTCTGCAAGACAGTGATGCACAGGAACACAGCTACCATGTTATTGAAGAACAACCTGTAATGATATCTGATCCTCTATCTTCATACCATACCCTGCTCTCTCCCTATCCCTTTAGTTTCCAGAAATACATATTTATATTCAGTGCCTTGGTTTCTACAGCCTGATCTGGGAGATAATTCCCCAGGTTCACCAGTCTCTGATTGCAGACATTTATTCTCATCTCAATGCAGAGTGGCCTGTCTGTACCTAATACTGTGGCCACTTGTTTGATGTCCCAGCCAGGGGAATTGTCATTCCTGTTTCCAATCTGTCTCGTCCTGACATAGTTTTATATATTTCACTGATATCTCCATTCATTTTTCTAAAGCCCATGGAATTCAGGCCCAGCAGCCCGAAATTCTGCTCCCACACCAGTGATCAGTCTGGTCACCTTCGCTGCTCTCCCTCAATGTCAGGTTTGTCCTTTATTAGGTAAGAAGACCAAAACTGCACATAATACTGCACAGTGTTCGAGATGGGGTTTCATCAAGGCCCTGTACAGCTGCAGTAAAACTCCCTTACTCCTGTATTCAAATCCCCCTGAATTGAAGGTGAATACACGATTTATCTGCCTATCTGCTTTCTGCTCCTGCAATATTGATTTCAGTAACTGGTGTACAGGGAGATCCAGATCCTTTTTAATGTTACAGTTGGGCCTGTGTACACTGGTCAGCGTGCCAATGCCATTCCTAGTATTGACTTCTCGATTCAGATCTCATTATCCTACACTGACCTTGGAGAGCTGCACAGAAGGAAACAAAAATGCAGCTTAAGTTCCTGTAGACACCAATATTTTTCAA